>NW_027280973.1:32500-52500 GCF_046629955.1 Centroberyx affinis
AGATTAGCTGCTTTTTTAGTTTAAATTCTATTAGTAGTAATATCAGTAGTACTGGCAGTAGTAGTAATATTTTAAATGTATAAAATCTGTTGTCTGTCTGGTAAAAGACTCTCTGGTCAGTGAGCAGGTGGAGGTTCAGGGTTCAGGGATCAAACCTGATGCTCCAGTTACAGACCGGTCTCTCTAACCAGGAACCTTATGAAGCCTTATAAAGCCTTATGATCTCTTTATAACGCCTTATGAATCAAATTTTGTACCACTTTTGTCCCTCTAGCTCTGAATCTTCTCTGTATCTCTAATCCATATCCAGGCTGTATGAATCAGAAGCTGGATTCAGATTTTTCCATCTGGAACAAAGAAGCGGTTCAGTTCATCTTTTTTTTAATCTCTCTCTATAAAATGTCCTTTGTGATAAAATGTAAATGTGATGGAAGAGTCCCAGTAAACCTCCAGCAGGCCGGCGCTGAACAACGCCCTGCTGTGACACACTTCCTGCCCGGACTGTGTGTGTGTGTGTGTGTGAGTGTGAGTGTGAGTGTGTGTGTGTGTGTGTGTGTGTGTACTCTGTGAATCACATGTGAGTAAGTGTTGGTCGGAGCGAGCGGCATGTAGCGACCTGCAGGAGGAGAGAGAGCCGACCTGAGCAGATAAAGGAGCTGAGCGGGAGCAGAAAGCTGTTATTTCAGTTCAGGCTTCGCTTTGGATTCATCTGGTTTGATTTTGGATTTTGATTCATCTGGTTTTTGATTTTGATTCATCTGATTTTTTTTTTATTTCTGATTCTTTTCTTCTTTGGAAGTCAGTGTGTGACCATGCTGAGCAGCAGCTGGACGTCCCTCTGCGGGCTTTTGGCTGTGCTGTGTGCCGCCCAGGCCACATACACATACACATATCACTGTGAGTGTTTACCTCTGATTTCTGAATCTTTATTAATGAGTCTAAAATTGTCTAAAAAAGTCTAAAAAAAAAAGAGATTCATGCATGGAGATTATTAACCCGGAGGAGTTTGGCTGATGAATCTATTAATCATATAGACAATTACAATCTGTTTTTCCCTTTACAGTGTTTTAAACAGAGCAGAGTGTTACTGACAGAAAACATACATGTGTTTCTATTCTGCTAGTATTCTGCGAGTTATCCACATATTCGTGATCTTTGAATGTTATTTTATGCTTGTGTTGTGTATTTTTTGGGGGTTAAATGTTGAAAAAGATGGAAAGTTCATGACGGTTTCATCAGCTGGGAGGTCAAGTCTTCAGATCTTCTAACATGTTCAGAGCAACAGGCTCAGCAGTCCGGTCTGTGTTGGTGTGTCAGTCCGGTCTGTGTTGGTCTTAGTGTGTCAGTCCGGTCTGTGTTGGTGTTGGTGTGTCAGTCCGGTTTGTGTCAGTCCGGTCTGTGTTGATGTGTCAGTCCGGTCTGTGTTGGTCTTAGTGTGTCAGTCCGGTCTGTGTTGGTGTTGGTGTGTCAGTCCGGTTTGTGTCAGTCCGGTCTGTGTTGGTCTTAGTGTGTCAGTCCGGTCTGTGTTGGTGTTGGTGTGTCAGTCCGGTTTGTGTCAGTCTGGTCTGTGTTGATGTGTCAGTCCGGTCTGTGTTGGTCTTAGTGTGTCAGTCCGGTCTGTGTTGGTGTTGGTGTGTCAGTCCGGTTTGTGTCAGTCCGGTCTGTGTTGGTCTTAGTGTGTCAGTCCGGTCTGTGTTGAAGCAGACGAGCTGAAGTGTTTTCTGCATAATGAAACACTGAGACAGAGAGAGAGGAAACATTCTGCAGCTCAGCTCATAAATCTGTTCTTGATAATCTTCAGATTTTGCGTTTCCAATCGATACTGACGTTATTATTGAACACTGAGCAGAAACACTTGGGGTTTTGGGATACTTGGGATTTTGGAGCCTGTCTGGTCTTGTGGACCGAGTCTGCCCCCGTCTCTCATTGACCTGTTGGCTGCTGCTGTCGTCAGTGATGATGATGATGATGAGGGGGAAGAGGATGAGGTGGAGACTGATGATGAGATGGACGATGATGATGATCAGTGAAACAGGGTTTTAATGACTTTTGCTTTCAATTAGCTAGTATTATCAGATTGCCATCTACATCATTTAGAGTGATTGCCATCCATTTAATAACCTTGCAATGGATATAAGAGAATAAACTAGTTTCATTTGGATATTGCAGGAAACTATTGCGAAACAAAATACCAAAAGTTATATTGTTATGAGCCTAAAATTTGTTATTTGCCTATTTTACACTAATAAAGAGTGGTTGTACCATGTCAGTGACCTTTCCATTTGATTCCTGGTGTCAAAATTATATGAAAAAGTGGGTTCATTTGTCTTTGTATGTTGTCTGGTTCAGGAGTTACAAAATCAGCGTTTTTCGCCACTCGCGTGGACATCAATTCAAGATGGCCGCCAAACGAACCCCATGGGTCATTCGCTGACCTCGGCAACATGAAAAATTCTTAACTAGACACCATGAAGGTCCTGAAGAAACAGGTTAGGAAAAAATGCCATGCAGGTACATGGGAACCTGTTTCTCCTGCCAGACTGTTTAGTTAGTGAGTCGATCCTCAGGCTGCAAACAACTTTCCCCTCGGCTCAGCCGGCACCCGCGGGTGACACCGCCCCGCCGGCCGGGTGCAGCCAGGCTCTCCCTCAGGGCGACACAGAGGCTGAGTGGAAAAACAGGAGTCATTAAAATTAATATTTTTAGTTATATGTTGAGCAGAATTCCTCCTTTGGAGAAAGAAAAGACTTCAAACACTGAAAGATGACCGACTGAAGACTGAAGAGTGTGATGATACTGATGTGTCAGTGCTACACTTCTTTCTTTCCTTCTTTCTTTCTTTCCTTCTTTCTTTCTTTCTTTCTTTCTTTCTTTCTGTCTTTCTGTCTTTCTTTCCTTCTTTCTTTTTTCTGTCTTTCTTTCCTTCTTTCTTTCTTTTTCTTTCTTTCTTTCTTTCTTTCTTTTTATTTCTCTCTCTTTCTTTCTTTCTTTCTTTCTTTCTTCCTGTTTTTCTGTCTTTCTTTCTTTCTTTCTTTCTTTCTTTCCTTCTTTCTTTCTTTCTTTCTTTCTTTCTTTCTGTTTTTCTGTCTTTCTTTCCTTCTTTCTTTTTTCTGTCTTTCTTTCCTTCTTTCTCTTTTTCTTTCTTTCTTTCTTTCTTTCTTTTTATTTCTCTCTCTTTCTTTCTTTCTTTCTTTCTTTCTTTCTTCCTGTTTTTCTGTCTTTCTTTCTTTCTTTCTTTCTTTCTTTCCTTCTTTCTTTCTTTCTTTCTTTCTTTCTTTCTGTTTTTCTGTCTTTCTTTCCTTCTTTCTTTTTTCTGTCTTTCTTTCCTTCTTTCTTTCTTTTTCTTTCTTTCTTTCTTTCTTTCTTTCTTTTTATTTCTCTCTCTTTCTTTCTTTCTTTCTTTCTTTCTTCCTGTTTTTCTGTCTTTCTTTCTTTCTTTCTTTCTTTCTTTCTTTCTTTCTCTTTCTTTTCATGTATTTTTGGTAGTGATTTCTTCTTTTGGAAACTTGTGGTTTGGATGTTTGTCTTCCCTGATGTGATTTCTTCTTCTTGTTTCTGAGCCGGTTGACTTGCTGTTCTGCAGCTGAGGCTTTAGTTTCTATCAGAGTTTCTTGCTGTTCTTTACTGTTCTTATGCTGGTCAGGTCTGTGTTCTTCAGTCACAGCAGAGTCAGTCATCTTTCTGTGTGAAGTCTTTCTTTCCCCGAGATTTTTCGCTCTATAGATGAGAATGGTGTAACGTTCCAAACAGGCCACGCCCACAAAGTGCGGATGAACAAAACAAAAAATCAACATTTTCTGTGTTCTAATAATTGATGGGAAAACTTTTTCACAGCTGTCAAACAAACAGTTATCTTGAAGTCACAAATTGCTAAGAAGCTAGCAAACTTCTGTCCAAGAGAATCATGTTAGCATTTTGTGACTTCAAAAAAAAAGAAAAGTTAACGACAAATTATTGACATCGTTTCATTTCAACATTTCACATCAAGTATTAAAACACAGAAAAGCAACAGAAAATGTTGATTTATTGTTTTTGTTTGTGAACTGGGTCTCACACAGTATCGCTCTTTGTAGCTGAGGCCTTTTTGCTGCGTCATTGCCATTCTTATATAGGCAGATTAGAGTTTTTAGTTTTACAAAATGTAAAAACTTTTAGTTTTAGAAATAATCTCATTGGTTGAGTGAAAGTTCAGTGGGCGGAGTCAAAGAACTACAGTTTTTCAGAGTGCAAGTTAGCTGTCAAACTTAAGCGCCAAAGACTGAACAAAAAGCAACAAACACCACGGGCGAGACTGAATTATCTGAACCATCGTGTGCAGAATGAAAATCTTGGAAAACAAAAGACTTCGCACACTGAAAGAAGACTGACACTCGCTTGACACTCGCTTGTCAGTCATCTTCCTGTTAGCTGCTTGGATCTTTGTCGTTTCCTCCTAGTTTTTATTCTCCTGTACGTTCTCTGCTTTGGAGGAAACCTTCAGACAGAGCGTGTTGGTGACAGTTGGACTCAGGTGAACAGCAGCTCACAGGATGAGTGAGTCAGCTGTTTGGTTCTCTGTCAGACTGTAATCAGCAACCAAAAGTCTTCTGTTGCTACATGAAATCCCTGAATCAGAGAGAGTCATGTCTGCTGTGGTGAACCTCGTCTCGCCGGCCTGACCCACACACACCTCAACACCGCACCTCGTCTGGTCTGGTCTTGTTTACTTATAGATAAATACCATCATATACCATATTACATCATATAACCCCAGAAGAAGAAGACTGGGGATGCAGCCTTTTTTTTTTTAACTCTGCTCCTAAACTGTGGAACACCCTGACAAAGAATCTTTTTATCTGACTTTTATTGATGTAAAGCACTTTGAGCTGCATGTTGTGTATGAAAGGTGCTGTACAAATAAAGGTTATTATTATTATTATTATTATTATATATACCACTGAGCCACCGTGCTGCCACTTTCTGTGCTTACATAAGTCGGTATGTAAAGTATACATCATAGTAAATAGTGTCAAGATGATTTGAGTTATATGAGGATGGGGTCTTTTAAAAAAACACCAACAGAAAGAGAATTTATTTCTGTCTGTCTTGCCTCTCCCACCTTCATCAGCACTACATCACTGAGGATAAAGTGATTAGGACTGTTAGCTTTGTCTAAATATTTCCAACAACAGAGACAAGCAGCGGCCTGTTAGCCGCAGCCTCTCCCCGACTCCATTAGCATTAGAAATGAAGGTTTAACGTGTTGAGCGGAGCGCCGGGGGGTCCGGCCCGGGGAGCGGCTTACCAGGTCTCAGTGGGACAGAGAGGTCTGCCTCCGCCTGCAGGCAGACTGCTGGGTGTGACTGAACATGTGTGGTCTGCTGGGATTTCTGTGGAAACCACAGGAGAGAGGAGGCAGGCCTGAGGTTTAGCTCTACAAACACTTCTCACAGGTAGACATAATACGATTGGTTGAGTTAAACCTCAGTGGGCGGAGCCAAAGAGCCACAGTTTTTCCAAAGTTAAGTCAGACTGAAGCCCAGTGAAAAACACAAGAGCTCAGAGCGGAGGAAGCTGATATGAAGCCTAGCGCTCTGCTGCTAACTGAAACAATACAATCTACCATACTGAGTTATCCAGGTTAGCTAGTTAGCTAGCTCAGTGATTCTCAACCTTTTCATATCAAGGATCCCTAATTCAGTCCACATTAGAGCTGTGGACCCCCATTTGATGATATTTTGTTTTTTGGACTCAAATATTTTTATTGTAAGATGATTTTGTCCAGAACTCAGAAACTATGATCAGAACAGTCATTCTTCTACATTCTCTAACTGTGTTCACTTCTTGTAAATTAAATAATGGTGAATTTTAACAATTCATCATTTTGCTGGGGACCCCCTGGAACCCCCTCAAGGACCCCTGGTGGTCCCCGGACCCCACGTTGAGAACCACTGAGCTAGCTGACCTTCAACATCATGAATGAAAAAAAGAGAAAAAGAAATCATTGCTATTCAGATTTTCATTCATATTTTGTCCAGAGTTCCTTGTTTGTCATTCAAGTTTGACAGTTAGCTAACTTTTGTGCTGGAAAACTTTTTTTTTGGCTCCGCCCACTGAGGTTTAACTCAACCAATGACGTTGTGTAATTAAAGCTACAGTCTGCAGACAGGATGGAGGTTTTCCCTTCTGTTTGGTAAAAACAACATACTTTAATGAACTGACTGAAGGTCTGTGGTCAGTTTGTTCATGTGATCTCATATTGTGAGTAAACTGTCACTTAATGTAAACTGTCACCATGATATTAAAGCCCCTCCTCCTGTCCCCAGCGGCGATGCGTTGCGAGTGTAACGGGAAGTCTCGTTACTGCCTGCGGGACGTCTGGGGCCTGCGCTGCGTCTACTGCCAGGGAAACACAGAGGGCCGCCACTGTGAGCGCTGCCGGGACGGGCACTACCAGCAGGGGGCGCTGCAGAGCTGCACCGCCTGCCGCTGCAACCCCACAGGTCAGAGACAGCTCCATCACTGCTGCATGACTCACCTGCCATGTGGAAAACTTAAACTCACTGCTGAGTTTTACTGAGGATGTTGGAAATCAAGTCAAGTTTGTTGCTAACATGCCAGTTTTAGTCTGTGCTGTTCTAGAGCGATTTCCAGAGAGATCAGTTCCAATTAGGGCTGAACAATTAATCGAAATTTTATCGAAATCTCAATATGTCCTACTGCCATTTTCAAATCGCAGGAGGTGCAATATTTGTTAAAGGTGAAATGTGTCAAAATATCATTTTAAAGTAAATATTGTGGTGCTGCAGAGATGTCCTGGCCTACACATCATATTCTACAGACTTAAGAAAACATCTTTGTTTGGTACAGATCCCCGCAAAAATCACACCATAATAATTTTAACACGTTTTTCAATGAAAATGAGAATAATGATGTAAAAATGATCATTCCCTCTAATATCGCAAATCATATCGCAATTGCAATATCAGTCAAAATAATTGCAATTAGATATTTTTTTCAAAATCGTTCAGCCCTAATTCCAATTCCAGTTTTGAGCAATTAGCATTAGGCAACTTTTATTTTCCAAAGTGTTGTTAAGGTGAGTCCACCTGTAGATGGATGATGCTTCATAAAGCATTATATTGAACCATATTACAGCATAGTATTAGCATTTATTAGAAAAATATCACAATAATACAGATTTATACCATATCATAATGTATTAGTAGTGCTGTATATCATATTGCAGGACACTAGTGTATAAGTATATTGTATAGTATAGTATAAGCATATTAAGTATAATAAGTATATATATATATAAGTATGTGAAACTCATCATGACTCTGTGGTTCCTGTCAGGTTCTGTGGGTGTGGGGTGTGACAGCAGGGGGCGCTGCAGCTGCAAAGACGGAGTCACAGGAGACAAATGTGACCGCTGCCCCAACGGACCCATCGGCCCAGACGGCTGCACACAGAGGTGAAGAGCATCACACACACACACACACACACACACACACACACACACACACACACACACACACAGTCGCATGACGTTCAGTGACATGAGCACAGAGTCTAAAACAGATTCCATGTTGCTGACAGGAATAATGTTCAGATGTTCATGAAAGGATTAATATGTGACAGCAACAGGAATTGTTGTGTGGATATATCAGAAAAACTAATTTCCTACTGGTCTCAAGTCTAAATGTAGATTACCAAGTCAAGTCCAAGTCATTAATGTCAAGTCTCAAGTCTAAATATAGAACAGCAAGTCAAGTCAGAACAAATCAAGAGTCCAGTATCAATTTAATATCTTAAAGAAAACTAAATATCTAGGACTTTTCAATGCAATATGGTTTTAATAGGATAACAACTTGGTAAGAGCATCATGAGTTTGATTTCTATAATCAGTTTCAACTTCAATAAATTCAATCATTCCATACAAATTCAGAAAACAGAATTTAAATTCAGTCGTCCGCTGGAACAAATCTCATCACTTTCAATCTAAGTCATTTACACAAACACAAGATCTCAAGTCAAGACTTTAGAAACCTTTTCAAGTCATCAGAGTACAAGTCAGAGTCAAGTCCCAAGTCACCAGAACCCAAGTCAAGTCCAGTCTCAGGTCTTCTCTTCATGCAGCAAGTCAAGTCTCAAGCTGTTAAAACTGTGACTGGAGTCCAAGTCATGTGACTCGAGTCCAAGTCATGTGACTGGAGTCCCCACCTCTGCTGTAGACTGATATGTGTCGTCTGTCTCTGTTTCCTTGATGCTTTGTTATTATAAATTCAATATTCAGACTCACTCGTTGTGTTTTGCAGCCGGCAGCCCAGACAGGATTCACAGTCTCCACCGTGTTTCTGTTATGGCCACAGCACCCGGTGTTCTGCAGCCCGCGGCTTCACCCTCCACACCATCACCTCCACCTTCACCGACGGTAACCCGACACTGCTCTACTTCACAATAAAAGACCCCACAGCCTCAGGAGTTCACGTGGGGCTCTTGGTTGCAGTCAGTTTATGGATTACAGGACTTAAAGGACTCCTTTAAAAAACATTATTTGGTTTAATGTTGTGCTGTCAGTCATTTTGCAAGTGTAGGTGTCACTTTTTCAGATGGTGAATTTTATTTTGAAAAAAAAAAATTCTTAAATGTCTATGTTTTTCTCAATCTGAGCGAAATATAGTTGCATTTTGGAAGGAAGAAAGTATTTAAAATGCTTCACAAGAGTAAAATAGTTAAAATCAGACGTTTGGTGCCTCTTGAATCTTGTGATTTGAAATAAAAAGAGGAGATGGAATATTATACCATAAAATACAGTAACTAACTGCAGCTAAACTCTTTAAATGTCGAAATGAGTGTTGCTTTCATTTTAAAGGTGCTGTGTCATTCTACCATCAATAAACCACCATATTAATTTAGAGTCCTCCATTGTTTCTCCTTCACCTGGTGGATCTGGAGGGAAATCTGCTGGATCGCTTTACAGCACAGGAAGGGGGGCAGGAAGCAACGGGGCTGATGGGAAATGTAGTTCTGAGACTGTGTGTGTGTGTGTGTGTGTGTCAGGTCCGGAGGGCTGGCGGGCCGCCACAGCGCAGGGCGTGGCCCCGCGGGACGTCCACTTCCGCTGGTCTCCCAAACACCAAGACATCGAGGTCATCTCCCAAAACAGCCTGCCGGTCTACCTGTTCGCCCCGGGTCAGTACCACACTCCTCTTTCCTCTCCTTTCCTTTCCTTTCCTTTCCTTTCCATTCCATTCCTTTCCTTTCCTTTCCTTTCCTTTCCTTTCCTTTCCTTTCCATTCCTTTCCTTTCCTTTCCTTTCCTTTCCTTTCCATTCCTTTCCTTTCCATTCCTTTCCTTTCCTTTCCTTTCCTTTCCTTTCCATTCCATTCCTCTCCTTTCCTTTCCTTTCCTTTCCTTTCCTTTCCATTCCTTTCCTTTCCTTTCCTTTCCTTTCCTTTCCTTTCCTTTCCATTCCATTCCTCTCCTTTCCTTTCCTTTCCTTTCCTTTGCATTCCCTTCCTTTCCTTTCCTTTCCTTTCCTTTCCTTTCCTTTCCTCTCCTTTCCTTTCCTTTTGCTTTGCTTCCTCTACTTCTCTCGTCTTCTTTCCTTTCCTTTTCCTTCCCTCTCTTCTCCTTTACTCTCCTTACTTTTTCTTTCCTTTACTTTCTTCCCCTATCCTCACTCCTTTCTTTCCTTTTCTCTCCCTTCATTTCTATTCCTTCCCTCTCCTTCTTTCCTTTGCTTTCCTTTCCTCTCCTTTCTTCTCCTGTCCTCAACTCTCCTCCTACCTCTCTCCCTCCCTCGCTTCTGCTTATGTATCTTTTCCTTTCCTTTCCTTTCCTTTCCTCCTCTCCTCCTCCTCTCTTCTCCTCTCCTCTCCTCTCCTCTCCTCCTCCTCTCTTCTCCTCTCTTCTCCTCTCCTCTCCTCTCCTCTCCTCTCCTCCCCTCTCCTCCCCTCCCCTCCTCTCACCTGGTTCTTCTCTCTCTCTCTCCTCCAGCCTCCTTCCTAGGGAACCAGCTGTTGAGTTTTGGTCAGAACCTGTCCTTCTCTCTGCGTCTGGACCGAGGCGTTCGTCATCCCTCCACCAGCGATGTGGTTCTGGAAGGTTCTGGTCTTCGAGTCTCCGCCTCCCTGGGCGACCTGCGCTCCATCGTCCCGTGTGGACAGAAGATCAGCTACAGCTTCAGGTCAGAACCGCAGCACAGACCTCAATACTGATATTTAAGGATTGAAGCTGCTGATAGCTGATAATGAACACCTTTTTTTTTTTTTTTAAACATCTCTTTATTGAATTTTCAAAAGGTTCTGGTATACATAATACAAGATCATCATATAATATACAAAATATAAAACTGCCCTCCCCTTTCCCAACCCCTGATCTCTCCTACTCATCCTCCCAATCCTCCCAATCCACCCCACCACCCAGTCCTACCCCCAGTCCCATCCCAGTGGGCTACAACTGTCCACTACTGACTAAAAAAAAAAAATAATAACAATGGCAAAAATAAAGGAAATTACACAAAGATGTATAACTAGAGAGAAAAAAAAGAAAGAGAATGGAATCATACATACAGCTACACACAGTGATCCACACGTTCTTGCATTACTACATAAAGAGAGCACTATGAGTCATTCCAATTTGATATCCCAGTAACATGAACACCTTTAAATTTGAATATTTTCATGTCAAAAAAATCCCAAACATTCCCAGTATTCAGTGTTTATTCTTGTCTTTATTCTTCTTCATGAACCTTCAGTGAGACTTCATGTTAAACTCAGTTCAGTCCTGCAGTGTGTGAAAGTCTCCCAACTGTGAGGAAACACAATGTGAACTGAATGTTGAATGACAGGAAAATTCCATGAAATTCCACAGTTTGTCTCGACTCTCATGACATTATAAATCAAAACATTATGAATCAAATAAAAGACAGTTCAACAAATCAAAACTCATCCAGTCATAATGTATGGATTCCCATCACATGTTCTGCATCAAACACCAGCTGAAAGGTTTGTTTAACATTTCATGATGATGGATTGAGTATTGATAATATATAACACTGTGTGGAATCTCAGATATGTGGTCAGAAAAACATGGAATTTCACTGAATTTCAACTTGCTGAAATTAGAGGAGGAGCTAGTCAGTGAAATGAGCTGCTGTGATTGGCTGGAGTGAAACCCGGCAGACAGTCCGGTCAGGATGGACCTGCACTCACTGGGTTTAGTTTGATTTGGTTTGATGACTTTAAAAAACACATTAAATATAATTAAAGTCATGGATGATGTCACAGGAAAGGCAGAGACTTATCAGCACTGATCATGGTGATGTAAACATGGCAGATCAGGTGTGACAGATTCAATATTAGTAATAATGGGACAGTTTACATTGCAAATCAAACATGAACAACCTCTCTACCTTTTCTTAAATCTTAAATCCTTCCCTTCTCTTCTCCGTCATCTCGATCATCCTCGGCTCACAGGAATATCTGTTCCATCTGTAGTCAGGCTGCTGCGACCTTTGACCCTTCACCGGTTTACTTTTAGTTGCTTGTTCTGTTCCTGATGAAGGAACTGAAGCTTATTTTGAGTCAGAGGTGCAGTGTGGTGTGATGGCTCCACCTGTTGGAGGAGAGTGTTGTGTTTGCTTTACACTCCAGTGAAAAGCAGCTATGCAAATACTTGATATGGTTTGTTTTACATCAGTGCCAGACGGGTGGAGTTTACCACACAGCGCAACCAGTGCCAGAACGTTTAGAAAGTTCCAGTAAAATATTGGTCAATTTAGTGCTTAGAAAACAAATATCTCAATTGTCCTGATAAGGTAAACTCCACCCACCTGGGACTGTGAACCGGTTAAAATAAACACCAAGATTCCCTATCAGCTATAACTTGTCCAGGTTGTTTTGGGTTTCCCCTCTGGTAGCCTGCTCAGCAGAAGACATGTGCTGGCTGGTTGGGTTTTCTCTGTCATCTTTCCACTTTAACATTTTTTCCACTAAGTCTGGACATTCCTGCCTGTCAGGAGAGAAATCCTGCTGCAGTACGTCAGCAGGTTTACGTTACAGAGCAAGTAGAAACATCAGTCCGGTCAGGAGGAATCTGCAGCTGCTGGATGTTAGCTGGAAGCCAGAAGGTTCTCGAGAACCACGTTTTATATTTCAGTACATCTGAATGAGGTTTGTCATTTGGCTGAAGTTTGTTTTACTAAGCTGGTTTCATATTTGGACAGCTTAAGGCAAAGGCTCATCAGCTTGTGGAGAGTAAATTTATTTCATTTCATTACACAGCCCAACCCACATTTGGCAAATCAATCACCACAAACTGCACAGGCTGCCATGGAAACAAGGTTGTGTCAACACTGCCTGCAGTCTGGCGCCCCCTGCTGAAACACTGACACCCCGCTTCACTGAATTGCTGAAAGTTTTTTTCCGCTCTGAAATTTGTGGTGTGAGCTTCTGATAGAAGGACTGATGGTTAGAAGATGCCTGGGGTGTAAATGTGCTGACCTGTTCTCCGTCTGACAGGCTGGACCAGCAGCCCGGCAGCAGGTGGAAGCCTCAGCTCTCCGCCTCACACTTCCAGACGCTCCTGCAGAACCTCACCGCCATCAAGATCCGCATGACGTTTGGTGAAAACGGTGAGCTTGTGTTTTATATCTAAGCTTTTATCAAATACAGTCAATATCAATTCATATATAGTTGTTAAATCCACTTCAGTCAGGAAGGAGAGATGAGATGAAAGAGAGGAGAGTTTAGGATAACAGGATAATGTGATAATTGGTCAAAATGTAATAGTATCTCTTTAAATTGTAAAAAAAAATGTATCAGATAATGTAGATAATGTGTAGGGTGATATTGTGATAATACAAAAAATATTCCCTTTATAATGTAATAATTTCCAGTTAATTTGCATAATGTAAAAGTGTATTACATTATGGGGAAAAAGAATATCACTCTGAGGATTTAATTACATGGCAATTATTACATTTAATTATATTAATGACAAGTTTTATTATATTCCCGACTCCTTTGCTGGAATACTTTATTACACTTGGACAATATCTGGCAATTTACTACATTTAATTATACTTATGACAGGTTTTGTTGCATTTTTGAGTTATTTAGTTTAACATTTTGTTAAATTTAATAAATGTTATCACATTACCTGGCAGGTTTTACATCATCAGTTGGCACAGACCTGGAGGCAGCTGAGACCTGGACTGTGCAAAAATGGGTTCCGACTCAATATTAGGAAGATGACCGATGATTTGTTGTTGTTGTGATACAGTGGATGACATGTCGTTGTCTCCGCAGGGCGCGGTTACCTTGACAACGTGCGGCTGGTGTCGGCCCGGCGGGGGGGGGAGGGCACCCCGGCGCCCTGGGTGCAGAGCTGCAGCTGCCCGCCGGGATACCGAGGCCAGTTCTGCGACCGGTGTTCCTCAGGGTTCAAACGTCGGTCCCCTGCAGAAGGAGCCTTCAGCCTCTGTGAACCCTGCAGCTGCCGGGGGGGGAAGTGTGACCCGGAGACAGGTGGGTGGACCTGATTCAGACTGAATATATGAACATACAGCATGTGCACATTTAACAGTTGACTTCCCTTCCTTTCCTTCTTTTGTCTTTTGTTTTATCCAATTTATCTGTTCACTAGATTTTGTGTTTCTTTCCTGTAAGGTGAGATGTTTTGTGTAAACCATCTCCCCTGCTCTCTGTGTTTTCATATGAGTGTGTCAGTATATGAGTGTGTCAGTATCTGAGTGTGTCAGTATATGAGTGTGTCAGTATATGAGTGTGTCAGTATATGAGTGTGTCAGTATCTGAGTGTGTCAGTATATGAGTGTGTCAGTATATGAGTGTGTCAGTATATGAGTGTGTCAGTATATGAGTGTGTCAGTATATGAGTGTGTCAGTATATGAGTGTGTCAGTATTGAGTGTGTCAGTATTGAGTGTGTCAGTATATGAGTGTGTCAGTATTGAGTGTGTCAGTATATGAGTGTGTCAGTATCTGAGTGCGTCAGTATATGAGTGTGTCAGTATATGAGTGTGTCAGTATCTGAGTGTGTCAGTATATGAGTGTGTCAGTATCTGAGTGTGTCAGTATATGAGTGTGTCAGTATATGAGTGTGTCAGTATATGAGTGTGTCAGTATCTGAGTGTGTCAGTATATGAGTGTGTGTGTCAGTATATGAGTGCGTCAGTATATGAGTGCGTCAGTATATGAGTGCGTCAGTATATGAGTGCGTCAGTATCTGAGTGCGTCAGTATATGAGTGTGTCAGTATATGAGTGTGTCAGTATATGAGTGTGTCAGTATATGAGTGTGTCAGTATATGAGTGCGTCAGTATATGAGTGCGTCAGTATATGAGTGCGTCAGTATATGAGTGTGTCAGTATCTGAGTGTGTCAGTATATGAGTGTGTCAGTATATGAGTGTGTCAGTATCTGAGTGCGTCAGTATATGAGTGTGTCAGTATTGAGTGTGTCAGTATATGAGTGTGTCAGTATCTGAGTGCGTCAGTATATGAGTGCGTCAGTATATGAGTGCGTCAGTATATGAGTGTGTCAGTATATGAGTGTGTCAGTATCTGAGTGCGTCAGTATATGAGTGTGTCAGTATTGAGTGTGTCAGTATATGAGTGTGTCAGTATCTGAGTGCGTCAGTATATGAGTGTGTCAGTATATGAGTGTGTCAGTATTGAGTGTGTCAGTATATGAGTGTGTCAGTATATGAGTGTGTCAGTATATGAGTGTGTCAGTATCTGAGTGTGTCAGTATATGAGTGTGTCAGTATCTGAGTGTGTCAGTATATGAGTGTGTCAGTATATGAGTGTGTCAGTATTGAGTGTGTCAGTATATGAGTGTGTCAGTATATGAGTGTGTCAGTATATGAGTGTGTCAGTATATGAGTGTGTCAGTATCTGAGTGTGTCAGTATATGAGTGTGTCAGTATATGAGTGTGTCAGTATATGAGTGTGTCAGTATCTGAGTGTGTCAGTATATGAGTGTGTGTGTCAGTATATGAGTGTGTCAGTATCTGAGTGTGTCAGTATATGAGTGTGTGTGTCAGTATATGAGTGCGTCAGTATATGAGTGTGTCAGTATATGAGTGCGTCAGTATATGAGTGCGTCAGTATATGAGTGTGTCAGTATCTGAGTGTGTCAGTATATGAGTGTGTCAGTATATGAGTGTGTCAGTATTGAGTGTGTCAGTATATGAGTGTGTCAGTATCTGAGTGCGTCAGTATATGAGTGTGTCAGTATATGAGTGTGTCAGTATATGAGTGTGTCAGTATATGAGTGTGTCAGTATTGAGTGTGTCAGTATATGAGTGTGTCAGTATATGAGTTTGTCAGTATATGAGTGTGTCAGTATATGAGTTTGTCAGTATATGAGTGCGTCAGTATATGAGTGCGTCAGTATTGAGTGTGTCAGTATATGAGTGTGTCAGTATATGAGTGTGTCAGTATCTGAGTGTGTCAGTATATGAGTGTGTCAGTATCTGAGTGTGTCAGTATATGAGTGTGTCGGTATATGAGTGTGTCAGTATATGAGTGTGTCAGTATTGAGTGTGTCAGTATATGAGTGTGTCGGTATATGAGTGTGTCAGTATATGAGTGTGTCAGTATTGAGTGTGTCAGTATATGAGTGTGTCAGTATTGAGTGTGTCAGTATATGAGTGTGTCAGTATATGAGTTTGTCAGTATATGAGTGTGTCGGTATATGAGTGTGTCAGTATATGAGTGTGTCAGTATTGAGTGTGTCAGTATATGAGTGTGTCGGTATATGAGTGTGTCAGTATATGAGTGTGTCAGTATATGAGTGTGTCAGTATATGAGTGTGTCAGTATTGAGTGTGTCAGTATATGAGTGTGTCAGTATATGAGTTTGTCAGTATATGAGTGTGTCAGTATATGAGTGTGTCAGTATATGAGTGCGTCAGTATATGAGTGCGTCAGTATATGAGTGTGTCAGTATCTGAGTGTGTCAGTATATGAGTGTGTCAGTATATGAGTTTGTCAGTATATGAGTGTGTCACTATATGAGTGTGTCACTATATGAGTGTGTCAGTATATGAGTGTGTCAGTATATGAGTGTGTCAGTATATGAGTGTGTCAGTATGCTGAAGTGCATCCTGTCCCCCTGCAGGTGACTGTTACTCGGCAGATGAGACCCCCGGGGGTCGGAGCTGCCCGGCTGGGTTTTACAGCGACCCGGACGAGCCTCTGTCCTGTGTGAAGTGTCCCTGTCCCACCGGAGCGTCCTGCTCGCTGGCCGCCGGCTCGCTGGAGGTTCGCTGTGACCTCTGTCCGCCCGGGACCACCGGTACGCCAACAACAACAACAACAACAACAAAAACAACAACAACAACAACAATAATAATAACACGAAACATTCTTTATACAGCACTTATCTGAAGGAATAATTTTCAAAGTGCTTTGCAGGAAGGCATGAAATCAAGAAAATGTACTAATGGAATATATAAATAGGAGATAAAAATCTGATATATATTCGACAAAAATAAATTTGTTATGAAGACAAAAAAAACATAAAATGTAACTAAAAAATTAAGCTAAAAAAATGTGTTTTGTGAAGTTAATTAAATGCCATCTGCTATTGGCTGATCTTTGGTGCCAGGTGATGTCACCACCTGTTGTGACATCATCACCTGGTACCAAAGTTTTTTACCAGTAGATTTGTTTTGGGGTTTAGTTTCTCTTTAATAAATTCCTGAAGCTCTGGGTCCTCAGACTGAGATGTGTTTGTTCTGTTGTTTCCATCTCTACCTGCAGGCTCTCGCTGCCACATCTGTCTGAACGGTTTCTATGGCGACCCCCTGGGGGGCGGCGGCCTGCAGAGGCCCTGCAGGCCCTGCCAGTGTAACGGCCACGCCGAGCTCAGCGGGGCGGGGATCTGCGACCGCAGCACCGGAGAATGTCTGAAGTGTGTGAACAACACCCGGGGGAGGCAGTGTGAAGCCTGCCGGGACGGCTTCCACCGCACACACTCCGCCCACGCCTGCAAACGTAAGGACAGCAGCACCGCAAGTCAGGCGCTGATCCTCCTCTTCCTCGTTCTGTGACTCCTGAGTCTTGACCGTCTGAGCAGGGGTCACTTTTTCAAAAACACAGGAATCTCATTTTGGAATGCAACTTCACATATTAACTGTTAAAAAGTTGCTTATTTCTCAGTGATCTTTTTTCTGGTTTCTCATGTTTGTTAAATGGATAAAAACATTTCCTTTGCAATTTTGGGTAGGAGCCACTATCTTTTGTTAGTGTATTATAAACCAATAGAAATGTTCAAATGATTCATATGAATTGAAGTTATTCATTTCAGCCTAATTAAAGAATAAGTATTGTTGTGATACTCCCCAAACTGAGCAGAGCAGCCTGAGAGCCTGATTCATCTGCAACAGCTTCCTTACTGACTGCTGGAAGAACTAATTAGGAGTTAATGTTAATGAGCCAAACATGTAGAATACAGTACATGTATATAAAGTGTGACTGTACATCATGTAAAGGTTATTGATCCGTGTTCCTCTCTGCTCAGCGTGTGACTGCTCCCCCGCCGGCTCTCTGTCCGGACAGTGTTCAGATGAAGGTCAGTGTCAGTGCAGCCGAGGCTTCGAGGGCCTGAAGTGCCGCCGCTCCTCCTGTCCCGCCTGCTTCACCCCCATCAAGACCAAGGTACCGCCCCACCCAGCCTCCATCTGTTAATGTGGCAGATACTGGCTTTCACACTTTATTGATATGGAAATATGTGGTGTTTCTGCAGAACTCTCTCATTACTCCTACTGAGTAATTTATAATAATAATAATAATAATAAACTTTATTTGTATAGCACCTTTCACACAAGAAATGTAGCTTTACAAATGCGCTTTACAACAAAGAAATTACAGTGCTTCACATGATAATTTGATAACTATCATAATTTATATATATATTATATATTTAACTTGATAATAATAGTAAAAATAAGATAAAGATCAGAATAGAATACATAGAATGCATCTTCACATAGACATAGAATGAGCATAAAAACAGGGATAGAATGCCATAATTAATGTAAAATAAGATGGAAAATAAAACCCACTTTGTCTAGTAAAAAGAAGTAAAGATACTATACTACACTTATGATTTACCACACTTACTGCACACTGTTCCTGTTAAATACAGAATGTTAATGAGAAGTTATTACATGAGCCCTGCAGCTCGTCATGTCCCCTCACAGTGTGTGTGTGTGTGTGTGTATGTGTGTGTGTGTGTGTGTGTGTGTGTATGTGTGTGTGTGTGTGTGTGTGTGTCTCTTCCAGATGGAGGCGTACGCCGCCCGGCTGCAGGAGCTGGAGGCTCAGGTGTCGGCGGCGGACGGAGGCTCTCTGCCGGCGGACAGCCTGCAGGTGGAGACGGCTCTGAGGGCGGCGCAGGAGCTGGTGACCGACCTGCAGGACAACACAGACCGCCTGGCAGGCAAGACCCCCTGCTGCTTCACACACACACACCAGCAGACACTCAGGAGTGTTTTTTACCTTTACTGATCCAGGGAACCTGAGCTCCACAGAGCTGACCAGTACAACCGGCCGCTGGGTTTTATTTAATACATTTCATTTATTTTCAGTCTCTGTCCGTCTCTTGGTTCTCACTGTCAGACCGAGCTGCAAAGTCACATTTTTTTTTAGGAAATTTTCAGCTAAAAAGTTGATTATTAACCGAAGCCTGCTGGGGTTTCTGTGTCTCACCCACACAGCTTCTATCTCTTTTTCTTCTCTCTTTTTTATCTTGTTTTTTATCTTTTTCATTAACTGACCCTCACCTCAGCCTCACTACAGACTCCATGTCTAACTCTCACTTTAAACAGAGACAATAGCTTTGTGATCATCAACTTTTTGAAGAACCAGTGATTTTTGGCTTTTCACATATCTGTCAAAGGGAAGAACCCGTCTCATACTGATGATGTCATACCTCCCGTACCCAACAGAAATGGAGAAGGACCTGCAGCGCCGCCTGTCGGCCATCAGCAGCAGCCAGCTGGCGGAGGGCCGGGACCTGCAGGCCGTCGGCGACACGGCGGACGACATCGAGCGGCGGCAGCAGACGTACGGGACGAAGGCCGAGGGCGTCCGGGCGCTGATCCACGACATGAGCCGCAAACTGGAGGAGGCCAAGCTCAGCATCCAATCAGCTGTGAGGCTTTCACCGTCATATTAGTGATGTCAGCTGCGTAGAATCATGTTCGGCTGTACAGGGAAACGCTCCAGCTGACAGTAGGGCTGTCATTATCGATTGATCCATTGATTATTTTTTCGATTAATCGATTAATCATTCAGTCTATAAAATGTTAAGAATAATGACAAATGTCCATCACAGTTCAGAGTCCAAAGTGATTCTTCAGATTTGACCAGCAGCCAAAAAACACAAAGGATTCATTTAATAATGAGATGAAACAGAGAAAAACAGAAAATCTTAAAATTTGTGAAGCTGCAACCAGCAAATGTTTTGTATTTTTACTGATAAATAAATAACTAAAATGATTAATCGATTATCAAAGCTATAATCGATAAATTTTCTGTCAGTCGACTAATCAGTGTATTGACTGGAATCTAAAAATGGGGAAATGTGTATGAACCCAGCTAGTGGTGATGACTGTGATTATGACGGTGAAGATGATGATTTCAATTGCGGCCGTTTTGCTCGTTATGTTGACCGTCACTAACGCTCACTTCCTGTCTCACAGGAAGTTCCTCTGGGAGACGCGGCGCTGGGTCCAGACTTCCTGTCCACACTGGTGCAGAAAGCTTCACAGCTGGCCAAGAAGTGAGTCTGCTACTGAGTCCACTAACAGTGATGCTTATAACGCATCATATGGAAACAGGAAACATAACAAATCATAAGGAAACATAACATGTCATAAGGAAACATAACATGTCATAAGGAAACATAACATGTCATAAGGAAACATAACATGTCATAAGGAAACATAACATATCATAAGGAAACATAACGCATCATTTTAAAT
>NW_027280973.1:55000-62718 GCF_046629955.1 Centroberyx affinis
CAGTGATGTGTGTCTTCTTTGGTGGTGTTACTCAGTTTTGAACACAAACAGCAGGGGGCGACATGACGACTTTCCCTCCCCATAGTGTACAAGCCCATTATATTCATACTGTTTAATAACGCTGTTTTCCTGTGATATCGAGTTCATTTTCTTTGTTTTCTCGAGATGTCGAGTTACTTATGTCATTATCCCAAGAGTCGAGATAACAGTTTGTTTTCCCGGGATAATGAGAGAAATATCTCGAGATCTCTGGATAACGAAAATTGTTTTCTCAAGATAATGAGATAAATTTCTGCTTGAGATCATTTTCTGCAACGAACATCCTAAAGGAAAGCAAATTTACTCAAAACCCAAATGTTGCAGCCTGTTAGTGTTCAGGATCTTCAGTCAGTCAGCAGCATCATGAGGAACGATATCAATTCATTCATTATCTCTGGAAAACAAAGATTCATTTACTCGAGATAATGAGATAATTACTCTATACTCATTTTATCTTAATATATTGAGATCATTTTCTCAAAATGCGTTATCTTGAGATAATGACATAAATAACTTGATATCTTGAGAAAACAAAAAAAATTAACTTACCACAGGAAAATTAATAAAATGTGAATAAAAAATGTATGAATATACAGTATGTCTTCAGAGGGACAGTATGTCTTGACCTGCTGTGACCCCAGCAGAGGAAACCCTGACGCTCTTCCTCCTCTGCAGGTTTCGACCAGCAGATCGACGGCAGCAGAGCTTTGGCCGACGCCGCCATCAAGAAGCTTCCCGCCATCAACGCCACCATCCGCCAGGCCGTCGACAACAACGCCAAGACCTTGTCCATCCTGGGCAGCGTGGGCGGAGACTACAACGACGCCCTGGGGACGGTCAACCTGCTGGAGAACGTGGTGTCCAGCCTGGAGGTAGCTAGCTAAACCAATCACTGGCCAATCACATGACCTGTGGTGGATGTTTTTTTTTTTTGTTTGTTTTTTTCCCAAAGTGCATCCGGACCCGTTATCTGCACCATTTCCTGTTTTCACACCAAAATGTTTTAGACACCAAAATCATCCATGTGTCCCCAGTAGATTGGCTCCTGTCCTGACCTCCATGCTAACACTTTAGCATAGACTCTGTTGAGTGATAGTAGCTCCATGCTAACGCTTTAGCACTGCTATGTTTTTTTTTTTATATACAGATGCAGATTTATAAAGTTTAAAAATGAAATATCACTAACGCTGTAATATATGTTTCACCCACCACCTTCACTTCCGGTGGAAACAGAAAGTAGTTCCTAGCAGTTCAGAACAGTCTGTTGTTTTTGTATCATACTGACAGATTTGGCCACATAAATAATTTCAAAATGACTTACCATTAACTTTAGATTCATAACCAAATACGCCACTTTCACATGCCATTTGGTGGGTGTTTTTTTCCCCACAGTGCCTCACAGCACCATGAGAGCATGCTGTATATTTATCACAGGCGGCTCCATTGAGAATCGAACCTCTAACCCTATAAACAAGTCACGCTCTGTGCTGCTTTATGCATATGAGCCTGTTGGGGGCTGAAGGACATTCAGTTCTGTTCATGACAGTAAAATGGTTTGATTTCAGAGCGCTGGGCGTCGGTCCAGTTCTGTCTGGTGAGCATGGAAACTCCACACTGGGCTGATTTGGGTTTTTTTTGTCGTTGCCTTCAGGGAACGTCCGGGTCTTTGCCGCCTCACACCGGTCTTGTGCGGGACGCCACCAAACTGAACGAGGACCTGAAGGGGCTGAAGGCGGCGGCGGCGGCTGCAGGCGGGCAGCTGGTGGCAGAGCTGGACAAAGCCAAGAGGGACAAAACTGAAGCTGAGGAGGTGTGTTGGTCGCAGGGAAATACCGAACCATAAAAGTCAAAGAGAGTCGAAGTCTATTCCAAGACCAGATCCGGTCGAGTTTGAGTTGAGACCGAGTCAAGACTGAGACCAGAGCAAATCGAGTTCTATTCAATACCAAAATCGGCTGTAAACAGTGAACATTTCTTTCCAAATATAAAAATTATGCTGAAGAAGTTTCTTAATAATCAACAGAGATGTAGATCTGTCTGCAGGAGCTTCAACCTCCAGATAATCAAAGCATAGAACTTTGAGAACTGTCACATACACAGGATGAAACCCCTCAAACTGTTGGTACAGCTAGAGAAAAAATTAACCAAGCATCAGTAAAATTACCAATTTTTTAAAATTTTATATAGGCAGGAAAAAGTTGTGTTAACATCCAATAGCAGCAGAGACGGAGCAAAGTGAAAGTTGAACTGAAAGTTGAACCCTGGTGTTTTCTGTGCAGGCTTCTCTCGGGGCGGCCGGGGCCTTCAGCAGCGCCAGGCAGACCAGAGACGCTGTGGGACAAACTCTGCAGGCCGTCAACAACCTGCTGGCACTGTTCGGTAAGCACAGCACAGGGCCGTGACCACAGCCTGGTGTGGGCTGATCTGAGCCTTGTAAATGTATTACAGACATTTATCACCAGTAAACAAAATAGAGGAAATATAAACCAATGTGACTGAAATAAATGTTGAGATGAGGTTATCTGTGGAGCCGCTGAGAAGCTTCTGATTGGCTGCAGAACACCTACACTCTTAAAAACAGTGACATAAATTCCCTATATGGTTCATGAATGTTCCTCATGGTACAACTTGAGTTGTTGATGGAACCCACTGAGCAATTTTACATTGATTAGATGTTTAAAACACGTCTAAATGGCCCATAGCCGTCTAAATTAAGGCTAAATTAAGTTTAAATGGGGTTGAAAAGTGAAAGTTTATTAGATGTCTATATATAGACAAAATGAAATCACGTCTTTTGCTCAGTGGGAAGAATAAACCCAGCTAGATAACTGTGTTCACAGAGGTAAAATGTAGAGCGGCTCAACAGAACCAGCAGACCGCAGCAGAACCAGAACAGACCGGGTGCAGCAGCTTAAAAAGTGCTGCAGCAAGTCCAGATACACAGATGTTAGCATGCGGTGTAGTTTGGGCGCTCCCCCCTCACCCCTCCCCTCCCCCCCCCCCCCCCTCCTCTCTCCTGCAGGTCAGCCCGGCAGCGTGGACGAGGAGCGGCTGACCCAGCTGGAGGAATCTCTGGCCGACGCCCAGAGCAACGTGAACCAGAAGCTGAAGCCTCGGCTGCGGGACATGGAGGACAGGGAGGCGGCGCAGCGGAGACGCCTGTCCGGCATCCAGCTGGACATCGACGCCGTCCTGAGCGACATCGCCAACCTGGAGGACATCCTGCGGGCCGTGCCCAACGGCTGCTTCAACCACGCCGCCATCGAGCACGCCTAAGCCTGAGCCTGGGCCTGGGCCTGGGCCTGGGCCTGAGCCTGAGCCTGGGCCTGGGCCTGAGCCTGAGCCTGAGCCTGAGCCGGGACACGCTGCACCGCAACCACACCACACCAGCCACGAGGCAATGTCTGCCATTTGAAAAAAAAAAATACACCTGCTCATATAAAATGACTGGTAGTGCAAAAATAACAGAAACAATACATTTATCAAGTAATTTAAAGGGTTAGGGTTAGGGTTAGGGGTTAGGGTTAGGGGTTAGGGTTAGGAGTTAGGGTTAGGGTTAGGGTTAGGGTTAGGGTTAGTGAGTAGTGAGTCAGTGAGTTTTTGGGAGACTGACCCATTGGTCATCATAAGCACCAAGTGAGTCAAGTAAAAAGTCTGTATTTTATATTATATGGTCTGTAGATTCATAAATTTAAAAAAAATGGAAATATCATTAACTTATTATAGCTGATGTAGCCAGGTTTATTTTTGAAACCATTTCACTATTTCAACCTTCACTTCAGGGTAAATAGTTCCTGCTAGTTCAAAACAGTATTGTTTTAATATCTTATTTACTGTAAATTTTACCAATATTCAACACAAAACTGCCAGATTTAGCCACATAGCATTAGAGTACTTGCCCTTTAGCTTTAGAGCTGCTGCAAGTTCTTATTTCTCACTTTTGAAATAATGCTAGTTGCTTTAACTCAACATAGTGTATGCTAAAGTGTTAGCATGGAGCTACTATCACTCTACATGGTGTATGCTAAAGAGTTAGCATGGAGCTACTATCACTCTACATAGTGTATGCTAAAGTGTTAGCATGGAGCAGCAGGGCCAACATTCTTCACATGGATGATTTTAGTGTCTATGTTCTTATCTCTTTTAACTGGGAAATTGACCATTGGAGCAATCTGCTAAAAACTCATTGTATTACTTGGTTGGTTGACTAAATACCACTACAGACTCTTACAGGTCCTCTAGATTTTAGAAATATTGAATGTTGAATTTCAGGTAATTTCAGGGAGTTTTTTTCCAGATGGGAACTGGCTGATCTGTGGGCCGGTTTCCACTTTACTTTCTTCTCAGAGTGACGTCTGGTTGTGAAATGGGGTTTAAGGTGTTTGACAGTGTTTGTGATAATCAGTGTGTGTGTGTGTCGCTCAAAGAGTATTCTATTTATATTTGTACATACATGGTCAATGATGTGAAGTGTTTTGTATTGTTTAGCTTCAAGCAAAGTAGTCATTATTTCCTGGGATTCAGTATTTTCATTAGTTTTGTTGCCAAATGTCATCACGTAATAAATATTTATATGTATCTTATATCAAAAAGCACAAAGCAGATGCTATTAAATACAACCTGCAGCACTTTTTCTGATCACAACGCACTTCAATTGTCTAATTTTTCAAAACTGTGATAGTATTATGTATTTTAACCTTTATTTTTCTCGGGGAGGGCCACTGAGCTTCTTCCTGCTTCACACTCATACAGTTCATCATGTTCACATTGGGAGTTTCCCAGTATAGCCACAGTCTTCTACTGTTGCTCTCCTCAGCTACATAAAAGCAAGTGATGTTACTACAGAATAAACTTTATTATGCAGGTACTGGAATGACAATAGTAACCACTGTATGTGTCCCAAGACATGCAATAAACCACCATGGATTTTCATCAGTTTTATTGTTTTATTGGATGAGTCAGTTTTATGTCCCCACGTTGTCTGTAAAATGAATCTGAGCTCGGCTGATTTCCCCTGTCGCCCAAACAGCTGAGAGAGGGAACGGTCCGGCCGCCATCTGAATCCTCTCCAGCCGGACAAAACACACTCTGCTGCTCTGTTCCCCCTCAAGCTCTGAACGGGACGTGTCATTTTCAACACCTCTGTTACTTTACTTCTCAACACGTTACTTTTCAACACAACATACGTATGTTGATAGAGTATATGGAGTTTTAATATTCCTCGACATTCTATATAAATGACTGTCCTGCTCCTCTCGCTGTGCTCTAACTCAACAGTGATCCAGCCTATATCCAGTTCATGAAGCTTCTCCTCTGTCTGTTCTAAACAGCCGGAGTCCGGTCGCTCTTTCCTGCCGCACAGGAAGTGATGCGTTTTAACGTTTCCGCTTTGTTTGGAATAAACAGAAGAAGAAGAACTGGGTAGTTATCATGAGCAGTGATAGCCACCATGGCTGAACAGACAGAGAAAAGAGAAACTCAAACTGCATCAACAGAAAATCCATTTGTCCTCTGTGGCGTTCAGATTCTATCCAGATACTTATTTTGGGGAAATTAATGGGATTTCTGGATCCTTTTTGCCAATCATTCTGTTCTTAAAATGGGTGAAATAATGTAGAAATGACATATGACAAAGTTATTATATATTTTAATGTGTTTAATTTGTAAAAAATATTTTGTTAATAGCCATGGAGCGGATGTTGTGTTATCGTCGCTTGACAAAGCCACTCTGGAATGCTAAGCTAAGTCTGGCTAACTAATGAAGAAATGTAGGACAGAAGAACCTGAAAGCAGAAACAGTCAATATTAGTGTTGGATGTAGTTATAGTCATTTTACACCTCTATTCATTTTCATGTTAGACTGAAAGGGGGCGGGGCCAGAATCCCTTATTTGAGTTGAAAAATGATTGACATCACAGTAGGCTACCGCCCACACAGTTTGATTGACAGGTGATCTGTGGGAAGGGCAGTGCAGAAACACCACAGCAATGTGCTTAGCAACAAAGATGGAGACAAAAAAAACACAACAATGAGCTCTTATAGTACAATCGAGTGACCAGACGTCCCCGTTTTCTGAGGACAGTCCCTCTGGGGACTGGTGCTTTGTCCTGGCTGGTGCCTTCCCCAAAATGTCCCTGGATTTCCCCCTCTGGACGGCGTTAATGTAACCATGCAGTCTGGTGTCATTTGGATCACAGGGTATTGCGGCTTGCAGCCCACAGACGCCGGGACATGATCGACACGCTGTATTTTGGTTAACTGTTAGTTACTCACAGTTTGATGATCCACGAAGGTTCGGGTGGTCCAGGGGTTTGAATGGCTACCGAGAATTGTTGGGTTAGGCTATAAACTGCTTGGCTGGCGGTCGTGTCATAAATGAAACCAAAGCCCCAAACAAACAAACATTCCCCAAAATAAAACAGGCCTTTTTTTTTTTTTTTTAAATAAATCAAAACCAGTGGGGAATAAACAAATTCATCAAACAAACTAAGATAAGAACCAAGAACCAAACAAAATAATCAAAACACGCGGCGGTTGAAGACTGTGTCTTCACGGCATCTTCCACCGTTCCGATTTCAGCACACCTGCCTTAATTATGGGGCTCCTGAGATGTGAGGTCAGGTGATGCCATACGTTTGGTTTAGCACCAAAAACTACCACTAGGTGCTGCCAAACTATTTACATTGAAATAATTGAAAAGAATAGGAAATTATAAAAGCTTGCTAGAAATGGCTCTAACATGGGATTTTATCTACGATCTACGATCCTCGTCTGCCTGAAGCAGTGAGATCTGACGTAAATATCAGATCAAGAAGAGAATCAGGAAGGACAGGGGAAAACATGGGTTCACTCACAATGTGCATCTAAAAGTGGGAGTATTTGTTATGTTCGTTTATCTTTCTATTTTACTTAATGTGATTCTTTTAATGAAATGCATTTTGCTTCTTCTTTTATATGAATTTTATCTTTTTATCTGCTTTTATCTGCCTTTTATTGATGTAAAGCACTTTGAGCTGCATGTTTTGTATGAAAGGTGCTTTACAAATAAAGGTTATTATTATTATTATTATTATTATCCTGTCCTGGCTGTCTAGACGGGAGTATTGCAGAGCAACGCTGGTAATGTAATCTATTACATTATAACTTTAATGCAATCTGGTCGGCATATATGTATTTATTTCTTCTATAAATTAGGTTGCTAAGGGGCCGTAACATTTCTGTCAGATTCAAGAACACGCCTGCAAAGTATTTGTAATTTCAGAATCAGATGGTGTTGATCCGGACAGTACCAGAATGGACAAAGTTGTCCATGTCCTCAGATTTGCTCCAAAAAACCACTTTGCTTTGCATCGCTTCGCTCTAGCAAATGTTTTCTCTTGTTTCTGTTTCACTGGCTGAGTTCTTGCCTGGCTCATGTTGTTGAAGGTCAGCTAGCTAACTAGCTAACCTAGATAACTTAGTATGGTAGATTGTATTTTTTCAGTTAGTAGCAGAGCGCTAGGCTTCATAATATTAGGTTCCTCCTCTCTTACCTCTTGTTCGAGCATCGCCTATATCATTTTGCCCAAATAAAATCCAAGATCATATGTCTGGAAAATATCATCTTGATGTTATGCTTTACACTAGGAAGTTAGCTAGCTAAGTGGCTACAGCAATTTGGAAGTGATGGGATAGTTAGG
>NW_027280974.1:0-185777 GCF_046629955.1 Centroberyx affinis
TATATATATATATATATATATATATGTATATATATATATATATATATATATATATATATATATATATATATATATATATATATATATATATATACATATATATATATATATGTATACATGTATATGTATGTATGTATATATGGTCCGTACCTTAGTACGTATCATTCTGTTACAGTCAACTGAAGACGTATCAGTATCATAATAGCCTGTTGGCCTTCTACCCCTCACTTTGTCTTCTTCTTTTTGATTGCCGTTGAAGTTGCACAGGGTGCAAGCCAAGGGGCGGGGACTTTACAGCAACCAATGAAATTTATGAACATAATGCTCCCTGTGCTTAAGTCCAAAATGGTATGGTCAAGCATTGCAAAATTGTAAACTAACTGCAAATTTTACTGCAAATTCTTTACAACTTATCTAAGACTCGCTTTCTACAATGTCAACAGATCCAGAAGAGTCTCCACTGCCACAGTTTGCTATCACTGTTGTTATTCAGGCGGCTAATGAAAGGTAAGCATGAGGCTAATCTCTTGTTGCGGTCGACAAGCTTTTGTGGACTCCCTCATGTTACACAGAAAATGAAAGATACACAAATAGGTGAAGTGTCACATTACAGCACACACTGACAACATACCAGCTATGGAACAGAACATTAGAAGCATCCAATCAGTCGCGTAATGCCATTGTTTGAAGGTGTATTTTTCATATTTTTCGTATTGTGTTTTTGCGTAGGTACTTCATTTAATGGCTGTGCTGCTGCTGAGTGTGTAAGTAAAGGTGTCTCGCAAGTTATTGCTCTAAATAGACATATGATTATTCCTCAATTTGTTACAGTTTGTTTCAGTTTCCTTTCGGGCACAAGATGTCGCTATTGTCCTTAACTTTCTGTAGAGGCAGGGAACACGCTCTAATGTACGGACCATTGAAGGCCTCAGGTAGCAATCAATCCAGGACTAGGAGCACAGCAAGATGAGACTGAGAGCTGGACAACAGGCCAATCATAGGTTTAATTAACCAGGCAAAAGGGTCGGTCTCAAAGGGAAAAACAATTCTGGTTCTGCCTACAATAGAATACAATATGATAATAGAATACAATTTTCTGAGTAACTTGTAACTACCTAAGAACCTCATGAAGGGTACACAGTTCTAATTTAGTGTTTTGTCTGTTGTTTGTTAATTCAGGATACATACTATATATGGACAGGAACAGTTGATTTACTCATCCGTTGACGTGACAGTAGTAAAATCCCGGTGTTCCCTGGAAAAGGTTATTCATGATATATCAGTACAGTGTGAATGTACAGTTCTGAGAATACCAAACATAGATGACGATAGCGTGTGACCTATTCATGACTGAGGCATTGTGAGAGACATGAATGAATACAAAACATTTAAAATTTAATCGGCATACATCTACTCTAGCCTCCTTGACATCTCCACTATGATTGATGAAGCAAAGTCAGTAAGTCTTCAGGTCTGAGCACCGGTTTCCCACAATGCTGTGCGCTCTGCCGTCTCTCCAGTCCCTGTGCATCAGTGACTGCACCTCCAGTGAACCATTAGCCAAGCTGCTAAAGTTTGTGGATGACACTATCTTAGGTTCAGCAGTCGTTTCTTAGCTTGCTGCTGTGCGTACAATAAACTTTTGTGATTCATTTGGTTGTGCGGACATCCCTCCTTTTTTGAATCTGTATGCACAAGAGTCTGCACCCTGAAGGCAACAAGGAGAGGTTGGAGTTGAGCAAGCTTTTTCTTTATTCTATGACACTACCTTAGGGCCTTGGGCCGAGTCTGAGACAGTGATGAGTTCATCTACTGCAGACAGGAGGCCAGACTGGTGTCTTAATGCACCAACTTATGTAATGACAGGCTCATCTTGGTAATTAAAGGTGCTACTGTGAACACAGAGGAGTCGTTCAAATTCCTAGGGACCATCATTTGAGACAGAGGATGGAGAACATGGTAACACTTTAATTGGATAGTCCAATGTTGATACTGAATTATCAGGTGACAACAAGTAGATGCTCAACAAAGTGTCTTTTGCCTATAGGTGCATCTCCACAAACCTAAACCCAACTCTAACCTCAGCCTATTTCTAACCCTAATCCCAACCCTAAAACTAAGCCTAGCCCAGACATTGAATATCTTTACACTACTTTTCACACAAATGGAGCATTGTGTTAGCTCAGGCAGAACACTGAATTTGTGCTTGCTATCAGCTGATCGGCTATCAGCTGTCTCATCCAATCAGCTGATCAGTGTCACTCCAACCTCCTCCTGCTGTTATCTGTACACGGGATGCTTGGGCAAGCTATCTCTGAATTATGTGTGGTTTTATGTTGGTCTTCATATTATTGAATACTGTATATGTATGATGTTTATCTCTCAGAATCTCTCACATGCTGCTTGGATTCACTGGGGAGCATCCTCAACAGCAGAGCCTTTTCTGCCAAATACAACTGTATGTCCATTTGTGCTATAAATGGTCAAAGCTCCTTTGACGCAAGTGTCTCTGACTGAATTATGAGTATCACTTGAATTTCAGTAGACTTCTCAGTGTCACATTATAGTCACTTAATAGGAAGTTGAGTATCAACATCGGACTATCCAGATAGAGTGTGATTAAGAACATTTCCAATGAAATCAATCAATTCCTGTGTAAACTTCCGCAACTCATTATGTAACAACCAACTGTGGTGCAGATCTACATGTCAGACACTGAAAGCATTCTGACTTCATCGATCACCGTTTGGTATTGATCTCCCTCCTGCTCTAACACATGACTGCAGCATTTCATTCAAATGACTGAATCACACTGTGACTGTACACCACAAATCTGCAGATGGACATTTTTTTTTTTCCATCTTTTACTTTATATCATCCTAGTTTTATTCTCCACACCTGTGGCAATGCTGCTACACTGGTACAATCCATCAGCTTTGAATCTGTACCTGTAGTGTGTCTATGTCTAGTTTACTATGGCTTGTCTGCTATATATTATGTGAGGTCCTGTTACCTTTCATCCTCCACCAATTATCTCCAATTATTTTTTATTTTTATTGATTCTCAATGTATTAACAACACAACCAAGTGCCGTCTAAGGTACATAAAATAAAATAAAAGTACTTTTACTATCAAGTTAAAGTCACCTGAGTCTACAATCAATGTGCATTCTATATGTTTAAGGTTATATTATATTTGAATAAACAGTTAATATTTTACTGGGGATACATTCCTGTGTTGTTGTTATTTTTTGTAGTATATTATAAAAGTAAAAGTGTACACCTCACACAAAGGTTTTGTCATTTTGGAGGTACGAACGACACAAAGTCACGTATATAGAATTGGGAAAAAGGTACACACTTAACTTGCAGGTTAAAAGAAAGTCTGGTTTATTTGACACGTTTCACCCCTCAGATAAATTGTCAGATAAACCAGACTTTCTATAATTCTTTACTTGATACATACCACAGAAAAAGCTTTTTACATGATACCTTCTATCTTAAAGTTAAGATGTGTGGTATTTGTCCATGGTACAACCTTATTCATTTAATGTAAGTTCCTGCTGGAAGAGCCCTTTCATTGTCTAAATCTCTTAATGATCTTGTTTATTCCTTAATAACAATCATTATTTAGTGGGTAGAGTGCAGCCATAAAAAGCAACAGGAAATCTGTTATTGCTCAGCTTTCCATAGATCTCTCTCTCTCTCTCTCTCTCTCTCTCTCTCTCTCTCTCTCTCTCTCTTTCTTTCTCTCTCTCTCACTCAAACGCACACTAATACTTGGACACATGTAAATCTGGCACACACGCACACACACAAAGTCACACAAAATGGATTTACATATTTCTGTAGCTACAGTGGATTAACTTCCAAACGATTTTCTAACCGAGGAGCAGGAGCTTGGTGCAGCTGAAGCCCTGACTTCACTAAACAAACATTCCAAGGATAGAATATCCGTGGTCCGCCTCGGCTTCCTGACTAGATGTGACGTCAGTCAGGAGGGAAGAGGGGGGCCCGCCGAGAACCCCACACTATCTGGAGGGGTGTGAGAGGAAGAGGCAGAGGCCGCCTCTTCACCACCCCCTTCCTTTCCCACAGTCAACAGGAAGACTGGAGGCCGAAGAGAGAAGCCACACACACGTACTGCAGGAGAGGAAGGACTAAGAGGTCCAGCTGCACACACAGAACAAAAGAAAGGAATCAAGAAAGAGGAATGAACAAGAATCAGAAAGAAGTGAAGAAAATCCAGTCAGTTTATCTGCAGAACTTGGAAAAATTAAATCAGGGTATAAAACCAGAGAAGAAAAGCTGGAAACCAAAGGAAGGAGACTTTTTGGTGCAAGCAGCTATGGAAAAGCAGCGACAGCCTGCCATGGCTGCACAAGTATCCAAAAGCTCAGCTCAGAGACTGAGCAGAGACCTGACCTGCTCCATCTGTTTGGATCTTTTCAAACAGCCGGTCTCCTTGCCCTGTGACCACACCTTTTGCCAGGGGTGCATCGCAGGCTACTGGTCCGGTCCCCGAGGCCTGGGGCAAGGAGGAACCGGCTCCTGCCCTCAGTGCAGGAAAGTTTACCCTGGACAAAGCTACAGGCCAAACCGCATCGTTGCCAACATAGTGGAGAGCTACTGCCAGGGGCTGGAGGAGAGCGGGGCCGCGGGCCGGCTGGGAGATGTAGTGGTGACAGAAAGAGCATCTGCCCCGACCCCACGCTGTAGCCGGCACAGGGAAGAGCTGAAGCTTTACTGTGAGGAGGACCAGGAGCTGGTGTGCCTGGTGTGTGGGCTCTCCCAAGAGCACAGAAACCATACCATGGTGTGTGTCCAAGAGGCTGAGCAGAGATACAGAGTGAGTTAACCTGTAATTAATTTCAGTCTATTATTATTAAAGGTTCAACATCTTACAGTTCATGTGTTGGATAATTTAAAAGGCACTTACTGTAGCAGTAGGGTCAGAGTACAGCATTAATAAGATATGATTTCTGTGTACTTTTCCCTAAATCTGTATAGTAGAATGCATCTCAGGAAATATGCATACAAATCTAGTGCACATAGATTTTAGCATATTCCAAATGACCTCTCTTTTTCCATTGGTGGGCTTGCCTGCAAACTAGCAAACATTGTCTAGATTGTAGATGACACCACTACAGATGATCGTAGAAAAACTCAACTTCTCTTTCTCAATGTTGGTTTTCATAGTGTTTCAATTACTTTGAGGTTTGTGGCCTCCATATCTATAATACTGGCGCACATTACACCACTCCCTTTCTCTAGTATTTTAGTCATTTCTAGTCATAGTTTGTTCCACAATAATCGTGTCCATGCCTACTTTTCATGTTTATGTTTCATATTAAGGATTTTTGTCAAACAAATATTCAAATTAGATTATAAAAGCACATCAGCATCCAGTGAAGTTGTCCCTCTGTCTGGCCAGGCGTCTCTGAACAGCTCCATGGATTCTCTGAAGGCCGAGCTCAACACGGCGCTGCAGTGTGACAGGGAGGCTGAGGAGGAGGTCAAGAAGCTCAAGGTGAGAGGAAATTTGCGTACAAGGCAAGATTTCTCTTGATGGTACATGAACAACTTTAAAAATGCATACCTCACTATGAGTTAATGAACAGTAAGCCTCACATTAGCTGCTCCAATAAACTGTAATAACTATTGACATTAGGACTTTTCTGCACTACCATAAATGTCCATTTTGGATCATATAACCTAGTATTGAGTTTTAAAATGTAATTTTTCTTGAAATAAGTGAAAAGATCTGCCAGTGGAGTGAGATACTTTCTCTTATTTCCAGTGCAAATCAACTTGTTTCAAACATGTTATTAAGCCAAATCTAATTTTATTGATACGAGTGTCTGTGTCATTCTGCCTTGTTTCAAGATACTAACCACTTGTTTCTGGAAAATGTCTGAAACGATGAAACTGGAAACTAGTGGTATTATCTTTTTTTTTTTTCACTTAACGAAAAACCTGATTTTAATACTGAATGTAAGACTAAATGAAAATGATGTGAAAATGTGACATATAAAGCTACATTTTCAAAATAGAAGGGACATTCAAGGTTATAGTGCTAAAAGTAAAAATGTCTTATAAGAATGAAATGACGACTTTGTGACCTGCATGCACTCTCCGTTGTCCTTGAGAAACTCAAAGGGAAGTAATTGCTCCTACTGACAATAACTATCCCCTCCCACCCACTTAGGAACACACCGCTGACCTGAAGCAGCGCATCGAGACACAGTTCAGCGATCTGCACCAGTTCCTGTACCAGGAAGAGAAACTGCTGCAAGTGAAGCTGAAGACGGAGGAGCGCAGGGAGCTAATCCGCCTGGATGAGCACAAGGCCTTGCTCTGTGTGGAAATCTCCCGTCTCCAGAGAGCTCTCCATGAGATAGAGGACAAGCTGAAAGAGCAGGACGCCTTCACTCTGCTCCGGGTGAGACAGCACTGTGGTTCTTCTTATGGGCGACATACACAAAGGCAGTTCCCCGAATACATTTCATCTGGAAGCTCTTAACATCATGATGAGTCAGCGCTGCACATGATTAGAGGAAGAAGTGCTGAGCGCTTATTTTAAAACTTTTCATATGTTTCTGTTATTCCAAACACAAAACTAGTTTTTACCTCACTGTAGTCAAAAGAGCATGAGTAAAAGCAAAAGTGAACTAGGCAAGAAAAAAACATTAAAATCAGATTTCAGTAAGAAATATTCTGGCTGTCCTGTTAAGATTGGTCAAAAGGTTTATACACCATTCTTAAAGGCCTTGTTATGTCAATGTAAAACCATATTAATCATTTTAATTCATGTGTATTTCAAAGGTAAAGCTTTAAGTATTGGTAAAAATGTCGACACTGTAGTCATCTTCCTAATAACAATATAGTTTTGAGTGCAGGGAGCACTCAGAGTGTCGCATAGACAGGATGTGGGCCAATGATCTCACTCCTTGATCTGGAGGATAAGGCGCTTAGTGCAGACATAGGCCCATACTCTGGCCAAGGCTGTGGGACTTTCCCCCAGCCATGGGGAGATCCCACAGGGCGGGATAGCGTGAGCTCAGACATTGATGTAATGTGGAAAAAGCTTCCCCTTCTTTTGGACACAGACAAACTAATCAACAGTCTTTTCCCTTTTCCCTTTGTTTATTCCTGCTCCTCGTCTCAGAGTATCAAAACCCTGCTCCAGAGGTGAGTGAGAAGATTTCACTTCACCATTTTATCTTGGCTAGTTTGTCTTGCTTCTCAAATGACTTGACCAAACACAATGTTTTTTTTTAATTTGTTTTTTTTGGCAGGCCATCGCTGAAGTTTGAGAAACCTACACTGACACCGCCTAGTCTGTGCGAGGGTCGATTTGCAGGGCCACTGCAGTACAGAGTGTGGAAATCCCTGAAAGGAAGTATTTACCCAGGTACTATAAACCACACTTTGGCCCCACCTCACTTTAAAAATGTTAAGTACAAGTACTGAATTCAACAGACAAAACAAACACTGAACATCTAAACTTGAATCATGAACACGTGTCATCAAACAATCTGTCTAACCAATGCTTTTGTTAATTCACATCTTTCCTGTCTTCAGTTCCAGCAGCCATCACATTTAACTCCAGCACAGCGAACCCCTGGCTCAGCCTGACCTCGTCCCTTACCTGTGTCCGCTACCAGACGTTTAACCACACTGTGCAGGACAACCCCCACAGATTCAACGCTGCCCTGTCACTTCTCGGGAGCCAGGGGTTCACCCACGGACGCCATTACTGGGAAATCGAAGTGTACAGCAGCACAGTGTGGACGGTGGGGGTGGCTCGTGAGTCCGTGTCCAGAAAGGGAGTCATCAAAGCCCTGCCAGCCAACGGCTTCTGGACGCTCTCCCTCTCCTATGGGATACAGTACATGGCCGGCACTTCTCCCCCCACCGTCCTGTCCCTGGAGGAGCCGCTGGCCAGGATCGGAGTTTACCTCGACTACAAGAGGGGGCTGGTGTCCTTCTACAATGCAGAGAGCATGACACACCTCTACACCTTCCGGGAAACCTTCAGAGAGACTCTGTACCCTTACTTCAATCTGGGCTTCCTGGATAAAGTACATGAAAATGAGCCTCTCAAAGTTTTCTTACCCAAGATTTGACAACTTATGCCATGCAGTGTGATAGGACACACTTCAAAAAAGAAAGAAACAGGTGCTTAATGTTTCCAAATTTGGGTGTCAAACAATCAGGGAGTCAAATTGTATATCACAGGGAAGGAAGAATTCATACTCTTTTGAACTGTACAGAATCACACAAAACAGTGGATTTGTAATTGTGCAATGTAAATAAACAGTTGAAATGCAATTAGCTGACAAATAGCAAAACATGTATCTCAAGAACTACTTCTACCACAATGTGGAGTTTGTCAGCTGGATCTGCAATCACACATTCATTTCACCATAGCAGTACTTAAATGCAGAATATAAAACTGTCTGGTTAGCTGACAGTTTGAGATAAATATAATGTGCTATTATAGTTATTAATCTTCAATAATCACCCTTTTGCATGTTATATTTAATACATACAATAAAACATCTTTATCACTTAACACTGTGATTGTTTTACGTGTTGAAATAATGTAACTTGTGGACATGACTGGGATTGCTCCTATTAGCAAAGCCATTGTGAAACTTTGTGATATTAGTTATTCCTCATTTGCACCTTTTTTTCATACCAAAGGTGGAGGTGGAGGTTTACAGCATTCAGGGATTTTGGGAAAATGATAGCTTGTTTGATTGGAGCTGTTAGCAGAAAGGGAAATAAGAGCAGATAACTTCTCTATAAGAGATTTTAGAGATCTATGACATAACAATATAGTATTTTTTTTTGGTTTTGTCTAATAAGTAAAAAGAAGGATTTCCCAATATTACCCTATAGAGACAATTCTATGACCGCATAAATAATTTTCACAACACTGGTGGTTGTGGTTGTCCAGGTGCTTTATCATACAAATAAAACAAATAAAGTCTGGTTTGCAGTGTCACTTTTAAAGGAAAGTATCGTTTTTTTCTTCTTGTCTGATTTCCTTCATTGCTCTATTTTACATTTTACTTTTGAAAGCACATTTACTGTGCTACAAAATAAGGGTGGAGTCCAGAAACTAAAAACTAAGATTTAGAAAGCTGGACTCAACATGATACCTATTTTTACTTACTGAGATACATTCAGTATACCAGTTATCTAGATAGTCTAAAGACTGATGCATGTAAAATGGCACTCAATATCACACAGAATCATGGGGACCATTTTATTACATTACTTGCTGAAAATGATTTTCCAAAGTCTGCTCATTCCAACATGAGAATAAATAGAACATCCTGGTTATTTAATTACACTGATGTTCAAGAAATATCTACCTATCAAACCATTTTCAATTTCAGTATACTGAGAAAATGCACTGATCAGCAGGTAGTACGAGATGTAAAGTAGAAGTATTTGGACAGATGTTGAGCTCACTGGTGTCTCCAGTGTAAACAATGCTGTATATGTGAAATAAGTCTTCAGCTATCAATTCTAAAACATCATATTGTTACTGCTGATCTTTTTGACTTTAACTCAGTAGAAATAATATAGCATGCTTTGGAATAACACTTGTTATTTATTGGGGAGCTCATTGTCAAATATCAAAATTATTGCCTGAAAAGAACGAGTTGTTTCCCTGTATAATGTGGAACCCAGCAAAACTGTCAGTGATGGATTATGGCTGTGGATTGGCATGTAAATTGGGATCATTTTAGTAGTGGAAAATAAAGCAACTTTGAATCACCTAAAACTAAAAAACTAAAAACAAACTCAGGAACGCTGGCATCCTTCTGATTATGTTTTAGTCTTCTTTACAACTGGTTTAGTCTTTTTAGTTTTGCTATGCCTGTGTCATGATTTTTTGTGTTTACAAAAAAATAAACAATTACAGTGAATGCAGTTTTATTTTGAAAGGCCATAATTACACAAATGTCAATAATGTGTTGAGATTTGAGTGAAATCTAATTTGATTTCATGCAGTGGACTTTAAGGGTAAAGTTGGATCAATCAGTCTCTGGACATAAAATACTAGTTACAATTATGTGGAAGTGATCTGGGGTCATCTACTGTAAGGATGAGAAGGCCTATTAAGGCCATTAGATGAAACAGGCTGAACCTGAAGGATACTCATTAGCCCACTGGTTTTCAAAGTGTGGTCCGTGGACCCCAGGGGTCCTTAAAAAGTCCCAGGTTGTCCTTCTCTCAAAGAAGTTAGTTACAACTTCCAAATTAGGGAGTCTTTGTCCAACTGCCTATCCACAGGCGGGTCCTCAGCCAAACGCTTATATAGCGGATGGTTTAATAACGCCAGTACTAGTCTAAGTCAAAACTGCAAGGGTAGTTTTTTATCCTTCTCCCACTAATGATAATAAATAACAGACCAGGTCTGATTTCAGGAATTGTGCGTTTTCAACAAATCAGCTTCTTCCTGTCTTCCTTACTTATCAGGTGCAGTTGTCTAATGATATAATCCAAAGAATTTAATAGTGCATTACATTCATTAGAAGGAATCAACCTTTCAACTTCAGACACAGTAAAAAGTGACGCAGTCCATATTGTGACTATAAAAAACAAGGTGTTTTTCGTTTGTGTGGCAAACTATATCACAATATATACATTCTATATCTTGACCACTAATACAGTGCTGTGATGCAATCGATTCATAACAGGCCGCGTAACTGAATTTACTTGAAATAATCAATTCAAATGAATCCTTACCTTTCACCCCTAATCTATATCATGCCAAATGTAAAGGCTAAACATTACTGCATGGCTTCGCTCCTTACAGATGTGATTGTAGGGCGTGTGGGCTGGTGTTTGTGGAATCAATCCATGCGTTCGCTCCTCTTCGGGAAATGGGCGCGTCCAACCAAATGTTAGGGGTGAAGTCTCCTTTTAAGTCTAGAGTAGAAGAGAGTCACTTGCTTGCGTGTAATGTGTCCTGGAACTTTGTGCTTGTGTAGCGCACATGAAAGCCTTTTTTATTGATGCTATCATCTGAATGAAATTTTATAACTATGGCATCTCCAGCTGAGTAAATCTCCTCTGGGGCCTGGGGAAGAGAAAAAGAGAGAGAGGGAGAGAGAAAGAAGAGAGAAACTTTTGAGACAGTATTGCATTGTTATAGAATTATAATAGTATAGAATCTTACTGAAGGAAACGTTTGATGCAGCTTTTACTGCACAAAACAAAGAACATTCAGACTTTCCGCCTTACCCCAGATCCACAGTATCGTCCGAGCCTTGGAGCCTTGATGTCAGCACCGTCATACAGTTCCACGTAATCATACCCACAGTCTGCCTCCTCCTCGATCTCAAACACTTGGAAGATGATCTCCACTCCGTAACCCTTCTCGGCCAAGACCACCCACTGACAGTCTGAGCCTCCGGGGTAGTTGTTATCTCCAAACTGGGCATGGGAGTACAAATCTTTAGTCTTGACCTCAGCTTTAAGGCTTCCTCCACATTCTGGGAATGTACAACCACAAAATTAGAGAGTCAAAAAGAGAAGCTCGTAAAAGTGAAGAATGCAGAACTCAGACACAGAAAACATACCCATAGCCTCACTTTTTTTGTGTTTTCAAAGAAGTTGAAACTAAATCCATCACATTAGTGTATGTGTCACTTATTAAATGACTTTATCTGCCTCTTTTGTTTTCCAAAGTATAATTTTACCATTTACTTTTTTCAAGCTTTTTGGGGAGAAGATTAACTTGGTGACTGCTTTGCCCACCTGCTCTATGTGAAGCCTCAAAGCCTCTCTTCTGTACTGAGTTATCAGAGAAAAAGCGCAGGAACATTTTGTTGCCACTAGAGATGACTGGAGTAGGCTTCTTGGTGCCACAGAAGCGTCCCAGGCTCGGCGCGCGGCCGTCTCGCCCGTCGTAGATCTCTAGATGGTCGTAAGCACACTCCAGATGAGCCTCCATGTCGATCTCATTGAAAGCCTGAGAATCAGTTACAGTGAAATTAACACGAGACATGAAAGGCCTCGATATTTTGTTGACTACTTTTGAAGTCTCTTTAATTTTGGTCATGACATAATGTTTAAATGAGAAAAAAAAATAAATCCAATAACACATACAGTTGACATACAATTTTGATTCGATGGCCTGGGGTTGTGGAAAGAGACCAGGTGCAGGCCTTCTTGCTGGGGTATTTATCAGGCCAGTTGGGGCTACTGATTGTGCCTGTTGCACTGTTCACAACATGATCACAGCCCGCTGAAAACAAAACGGAAACAAGAAACAACACAAAACAAAGGAAAAAAAAAGTTGCTCACATCATTTTCTCTTATCCGTAATGGGCATTCATTAAAATAAAGGTAAACGGAAGGCAAAAGTAAAGCTTTCCAGACTCACTTTTATGCAGACGAATAGAGGTATTTAATGAATAAGTAAAATAAGTAATGGAAAAGCATAAGTGTACTTTTTTTTTAAGTGCGGACCAGTTTCAGTTTGATTAGGCTGAAAAATGAACTTGATTAGTCAATGGCAAAGTTTAAAACATATGACATTGTGGTTGATTGTATATTTGATAAAGGTTTATCCATTCATCCATCCATCCATTCATCCATCCATCTGTCCATCCATCCATTCACCCATCAGATTAACTGTCAAATCAACTTAATACATGAGTGGAGATATGTAGACATGCTGCAGCACAGACACATACTGTACCTTCCTTGCAGTCATGCTTATTATCATGCAACACGAAGCCACTGCGGCACTGACAACTATAGCTTCCAAAGGTATTCACACACTCATGTTGGCAGCCTCCATTTTCATTGGAGCACTCATCTTTATCTGTTGGGAAATTTGAAGAGATTCGGTTCAAACTCACTGATGCATGTGAATATGACATTGTAAGTTGCACATATGCACTTAACATTAACAAGTTAACATTTAGGCCCAGATCTACTACTACAACTACAGATCACTTGGTGCAGGCACCAAGTAGAAGACTCTGGTCTACTAACCAGGTGCACAAAATAATCCTAAGAGGAAAGAGAGCAAAAGCTACTGTTTGTGCCCAGAAATAATCAAGTGGGTGCGTCCCCGGCCTTTGAAAGCACGTGTGCCCCACTGGCCTTGGATCATATCCCAGTAGAACTTTCTCTCCTGTGTCTGCCCTACTATGTCTCCCTTGCTTCATTACCCATTGTCTAAATAAATAATACAGTGTGTGGACTGGCCACTGGCCATTTTTTGAAAACAAAAACAACAATGTAATGTTTAGCTTTTCCCATTGCAGAAATGACTACATTTTCATGTTTAATTCAGCAATAAATGAGATAACATTTCCATATGTGGATATTTTAGTAGGACTGTTGGCCATACTACATTATAGTAAAACAAGCCTATAGAAATCTTTTTAACCTAGCAGTATCATTTATTCTATAGCCATCTGTGGCCTAATTAAGCAGGCCATATCTATACTGCAGTTGATGGAGTTGAGCACATTCTACATTCATTAATCATTTTGCCAAATAGCATTACATATGCCATGAAATATCCTTCACATTATTTTTCAGAAGAAAAAAACTGTAGAATTGAGAAAATGTTTTGCAAACCAATGTACAGAATGGGAATAGAAATAAAGATTGAAAGATTTGGTCTACTTTCACATTATGCATGCTATTAAATTACTTTTAATTTGCCAACAAAAACTATTGTCCCTCTTTTTTCTGTCCCCTGATGCTGTGTTTCAACTACAATCTAAGCTTCACAGCACAACCAAATTGTGCCACCCTTATTTATATGACAGGTATTGCTAAATTGGACACATAATTAAAGACAGCTGCCTGCATTGGTCTACAGTATGGGATAATGGTTTTGCCCTTCTAAGCAGATCTGGACCTTAGTGTGAATTACATAATACATTCTCTATAGTTCACTTTTCATGTCTCACCAGAGAAGAACTGGGCTTTGAAGCCCTTCTTGGAGACAGTGTTGTCTGACTTGAACTCAATCCGCATGTTGTTGTGTTGGGAGGTGATGGCCTCGGGTTTCTCTGCTCCACAGAACTTGCCATGAAGCTTTGAGTCTGAACTCAACCCACTGCGCACCTCCACATAATCATATTTACATACCTGATGGCAAACACTAGAAAGTTTTAATTACTATCCAGGGCATTAAAATAAGATTTAGGCCTGGGAAATGATCTCGATTTTAGTTATCAGTGATTAAGTCTCTGCAGACAGGGTACGACATACTAACCATGTACAGAAACACAACACAAGCAAATCGATAAGGTCATGAACCTACATCGTTGCCTTCAGTCTCGAACACATCGAACAGCAGAGTGATGCGATACTGAACGGGTGCCACCAGCTGCCACACACAGTTCTTGTTGGGTGGGTATTCTTTGGGCCATCCAGGAGTGGTCAGGGAGCCATTCAGCTTAGTGATGAACCCGCCACAGGCAGCTGCTGGTGGGAGACAGGCTGACTTTAGTGGTGAAACTGTGGGAGAGAAGCTTCACACTTTCAATAATTTTTTACATTAGTTACCTAACCACTGGAACTTGTGACTTTAAAAAAAAAAAAAAATCGCTTTAACAATGATATATATACATATATATAATATTCATGTGTTTATATATTTTTAATGTATACATATATATATACATATACACACACACACACACACACATATATAATGTGTTAAAATAAGATATATATATATAATGAAAAGCCAAGTAATTTGTGTTGTTTGTACTGACAGTTAAACAGGTCATACTTTCCACAAGTTAAAAGCAGTTTCCAATTATTGCACATTCAATCATTTAAAAATCTATCTCTAAACATATAATGGGCACGATGGTGAACGTATGGAAAACAGTGTTACATATTTGGTAGTCGTAGTAGTCGTAGTAGTAGTAATAGTAGTAGTTGGGTGTCATCTGCATAACAGTGATAAGTAACATCATGTTTGCGAATAACTTGACCCAAAGGGACCATACATTGAGAACAGTAGAGGGCCAAGGATGGAGCCTTGAGGAACACCAGAAGTAAATTGAGCTATAGAGGATGAGGCATTTCCTACAACAACAGAAAGTGTTCTATTACATCTCTTCTAGTACATAATTCTTTTTGACATCTGAATTTGACCTCTGTATGAATGCTCACCCTGCATTATGGTGCAAAGGGTTGTAACATCAAACCCGGTGTATTTGTAATTGCTACTGCATCTGCCGCCTATGTCCCTCTTTGACCCTTTAGTTGGCCTATCCTACAAGTGGTGGCAGTGGTGGTTCCAGGCCAGTAGGGGGCAGTCAGGAGCAACATGACCAGAGGCAAGAAAGCTACAGCTACAATGGACTGTGTTGCTTTCTCAACTGTGTAGTGGATTTTTCCTTTTAAAATGTTTTGTTAGTCTATACTCCTTACAATAGCTGAAACTGAACTGTCTCAGATATTTGATAAGCATTACAGATTCCAGTATGGGCCTCTGTCCCTCTGTGGAACTACAAAATAGATGTAAAACCTAAATTGATTCATGCTGGTGGGACAAATCTACTCTCCTGCTTTTCTGTCTTAGAGGAGTACATGTTCCTTTCTTACCACTGATGTAAGCATGTTGTTATAACATTATATGGAATGCAGCAAATTTCAGAGCAGGGAAATACTTTTCCCTGTTCTGAAATTATTATTATTATGAATTATTATGAATTATTTGCATTAATCAAGATAGTGCCCTGATGGACTGCAATCTGACAAGGACGCTGCAGCAAGGGAGCATTGCCCTCTTGTGGTAAAAGAAGGAATTGCCAGGGAATCAGGCGTCTCCTGTCATGGCTGAGTATTACACGGACAAAATATGAGCAACTTATAACTGACACATTGTAAGCTCGAGCCCTGAGGAAACACTACTTTAGATGTCACTGTGAATATGGGAACTGTTTTTGTCTTGTGAGCTTGGCTACTGAAATAGTCAACAGGAATCATTTGCAAGTTGGGAATTAATCAAGGATGTCCAGCTGCATTGAGACTTTTTTTTCCAGTGAGCCACCAGGACGCCAAGCTTCATATTTTGACTAATTGTCAGCACCATATTTAAAAACCCCCCAAAAAACAAAAACAAAAACATCAATGACAATTACACATTTTTGGCATTGGTACTTGCGAACATGTGTCTTCCGCTCTACTCAACAAATGTAGTTTGTTGATTGGATAAACAATCAATGAGTTATGAGTTATCAGTTTTGCCACACCCTTCATCATGTTCCCTGGATATTCAGTCATATTTTTTATCTGGTTGGGTCGACATATGGATCATTTGTGTAGGTGCATGCCCTAAAGCTGTGTATCTAAGTTGGTGTTGCTAGGTCACAAACTGAAAAAGACATACAGAAATAAACTGTAGGCAGTAACAAGTCCAATAGGCAGACTTTGGTGTTCCTTGAGGCAAATTTGTAGAGCAAGGACAGCTGGAAATGTGGACCAATATTCGTGTCAATTGGACTGATGATGATTTAACCTTATCTGTCTGACTGGTGCGTTATTTAAAGCATATGCAGCAAATTCTGTAATTCCATCAATCACAATAGGAGGTACACATCATTGCCTTTGTGGCGCCCCCTATGGACCCAATGCAGTATGGTGGACTTTGGCGGTGCATTTGGCAAATTTGTAACGCAAACACAGGAGAGTATGTGTAGCAAGTTTCACATCAGACTTTTGGTGTAGCAGTATGCGTGTGTGTGTGTGTGTGTGTGTGTGTGTGTGTGTGGTAGCGGTGTCAAGGCGGGGTGGGGTGACCCCGGCTATACTCACTCTCACAGCTGCGTCGGTCAGACGCCAGCTCATATCCGGGGTCACAGGCACACCTATAGCTGCCCAGGGTGTTCAAGCAGCGCTGCTCACAGTGGCCATTGTCAGGTCTGGAACATTCATCCATCTCTAGCAATAGAAAGTCAGTGAAATTAAGTCTGTGCTGGGCAAAAATATCACCAGTCACTGTCACAATACAGTAACACAAACAGACACAAATACATGCAATACACAGACAAAACAAAGAGTATCTCCAACATTTATTTGGCTGTTACAGAAACCATTAATGGATCCAAATAAATCAAATTATTCCAGCAGCATGTTGTGGGAATTTTAATTTCTACCTAGCCATCATTATTCTTTAAGTTCTTTTGACTTGAATTACTGATTACTGATGCAATATATTTTGAAAGTGACACCTCGACATCTGAAATTTTAAAGTACTTGTCACCTTATGGGAAAAAGTTTCTACATCGGTTCTGCAGAAAGCCCTGATTATCACTGTTAGCCCTCCTAATTGAAATCACATTTAACCTTTGAAAAAGCTGGCTGCAAACCCAGCTTTGTTGACTGATCCATCGGACACAAACTTCAGCCAGAGTTGATTCGAGCTGCTTTTGATGTCATCTGGTTTGTCATAGCCACAGAAACGGCCAAGCAGGGGGCTGCTCTCCGAACTGCCATCCCTCACTTCCAGGTAGTCATAGGCACAGCTGTCATGTCTCTCAATCTACAGCGGAGGCAAGGAGAGTGTTTACATGGGATAATTTCTACAGAGAGACATTACAGCAGATGTTCTTTTTGACATTTTCTCAATTACGCCCTGTTAGGACTGTGAGGCTGTAAGAGGCCTTGTCTTCCCTTCCCATTCTCTAAAATGACTAGGCTGTGAGAGAAATACCTTAAATACTGTTGAAGTTACACTACTTTTCATATCTAACAAAGAATTTGTTGTAGGAAGTAATATCTCATATTTTCAGCTCATCAAACAAGCAAGCCGCTAGATCTGGCAGAAGCGACACTCTGTTTCCTTAGCCATCTGTTCTTAAGGCGGCAGTGTACTAATAATGAAATCAAACTTTCCCAAAATAGGAGCACAGTCGAACATGGCAGTGTGCAAAAATTTGTGTACACTCACTTTATTGTTCATTTATTTACACTTTATGCCAGTGGGGGTGCATTAAAATATAAGAGGTAACCGTAACAAGGGAAACTGGAAATAGAGGTGACAAAAACTCAGAGAACAACAGCAACAACGACTGATGGAATATGAAGATTTAGAAGCCGATCGGTAATGAACACAGACAATTTAAAAAATGTAATAAGTGTTGATTGGACTTATATAAACACTTTTTGCTACAAAGATGTTGAGTTGAGTTGTTAACACTGAGATGTAAACAAAGGCAATGAACCGGAAAATGGGGACGTTTTTACACAAGGCAACAAAACGAATCATGTGATACTATAGACCAGTTGCAGATGGTGGTGCACTGGGGTCTGGTGCGAAGAATTCGGCTAGTTTGGACACTGTGGAGTCCAAAGCCAATGTGCCGCTTCATTTTCTGCATTTGTCCATATAAACCTGCTGAGATTTGTTTTCGCAGCAAGTATACCGTGGTCTTTACTACTGCAAAAGTTTACAGTAGTCTACTTATGAAAAGTCAATGGTCAACCCCTATGTGACACTGATAAAATTATAAAATTGGGCTAAAATAACATTGCCTTTTGTTTTCACCTTGCCTTAATATGTTAATGAAAACAACAAGTGTGATTTTACCTCAAACGACTGAAAAGAGAGGCCAACATCGAAACCCTCTGCTACTGTGATTTTCCACACACACACTTTGTTGGGCCGGTAGTCGTCAGGATAATTGGGGGACTGGATCTGACCACTGTCCCGCTTCACTTCGCCCCCACAGATGGCTGTAGTGAGAGAAAGAAAGGTGCAAAAGGACGAGAGAAAGAGTACATCTTTGAATTCTTCCTTTAACAATGTCATCTTCCCACTACCTTGAGATCAGTGGTGATTTGTTCCATCCGGAGATGAGCTTTCTACAGGTTGCACATCCTATCTACATAACAGATTTTAATAAACACATATCTTTTAACTGACTTAACATAGTGTGTGAATCAGTGATGAAGTGGGAATGAATTATTACAATACTACAAACTACAAACTGGACTACAGATGTTCCCAAAACTCATCACAGCTCTTTTTGGAATACTTCTAACACATATGAATCAGTGCAATCCAGATATTATTTTTGTTATTATTTTACACTTTTATCATTATGCTATAACAGTCGTCATTTTTGTCTGTTTCACATTATAGTTTAAGATGAAATTTTGTCTGCTTATAATCTTTGATAACGAGAGCTGGATGAAGTGAACATTAAAATACTCTCTCTTGCAGACTGATATAAATTTGCCTATATATATAATCTGGCATCAGATTCTCAGCTATAAAGCGATGTTTCACTGAAACCTCTTGATTTTTCCATTTTTTGACATGTTTATTAAATTTTACGTTTTTCATGTCATTACTTAGTTTGTGTCAACACCGCCAGAAACAATAAGGTTAGATATTAATAAGATATTTATTTTTTTCCAACAGATTTAGAGCCTAAAAATCTTCCTTTTACATTGTCGGTGCCTCAGCCAACTGAGCCACGACGAATCTTGACATTTATTATACAACTAAAAGACACTTGTCAACACCGTCAACTGTGTGTCAACACTGTCAACTGTGTGTCAACACCATCAATCAGAAAATCTGAAGGCGTTGTTGTCTGATGACGTTGCCCAAATACACATTTTTACAAATCATCTATGTGTTATAAACAGGAGCCTCTGCTAGCTACCTTGGCCCAACTAAAGTTCACTAATTTAATTCAGAATTTGAAACAAATCTTTCTGTTAGAAAGAGCTGGTGTTGACGGACCATATGTGGTTCCCAGATTTTGTTGCTTTTTTTTTTTTTTAATAGCTGACAGTGTGGATGAAAACTATTGGCAAAATATGAGCATTTGATTAATAAATTATTATTATTTGATAATAATATGTTTACCAGTCAATTATGATTAATTGTCATGCTCATCAAAAAAAACAATCCATAATCTAAAAGTTGCACATGAATTGAAAGTCACAATTGAAACAATTGAAAGTGTAGATAATCAGAAAGAACAAGGGGATGCAGGTTTTGCTTAACAAACATGTGACAGCTCTTTTATATTTTATGGAAAACTGGTGTTCCAATTATTTTGGCCAGTGAGTGTATATTAGATACAGTATATAGTAATGAAGAAATTTGTGTCTGTGCCCCCAACCTCCTCCCACACAGCTGATTTACTGATGTACTGTAATGAAGTACCTTCATAGACTGCAGAGAAGCCTTTGCCCACCCAGTTGCTGCTGCTTCTGAATTCAATCCACAGTCGACTGTCAGTGGAGATGACGGGCTCTGGAAGCTTGTCTCCACAGAAACGGCCTGTTACAATAACATATGAGAAAATAATGATAATGCCTGTAAATTAGTACTTCACAGCACTGAGCCTAAAACATAGGTCTAATGGACAGCCAGGGATAGATATTTTTTATATTCATCTGATTGTTAGAGAAACATTTGTTTACAGTTAATGACAGTTTTCTGGATAGTTCCCCATGGGGAGAGGGGAGGTCTATTCTAAATTTTCTTCCATGTAAAGACCTTTCAGAGGAGCTTTCCTCCAGAACCCATCTCGGACCTCCACATGGTCATACCAGCACAGGTGACTCCTGAAGAGGTCCATGGAAGTAAAATTCAGAACAATCTGTGAGAAATACAGTGATACACAAGGAAGAAGAGACAGATGGAGGTTGGGGGGTTACAAGTAACATATAGTATCAAGATTTAACAGCTATCTATATTCATGAGATGATTCACAAGAATTAACAACTTTCTACAAAATGACTCCAAAGAACTGCCAGGAACTACAGTGAGTGTGTTTACATGCACACTAATAACATGATATCAACCTGGTTAAGGCAGTACATTGATTTTTGATTGGGTATTGAGATGGCTGTTGACTGACTATTGAATAAATCCATGTGAACCCAAGCTATTGGAGGAAAATGCGTTGCTTCACACTACATTAATGCTTTAGTTGAACTGCCACTTAAATCTGATTACAGTAACCAGTGTATTGTTTGCATGTGAATATAGACAGTGTTGATATTTTAGCTGGCCAATACTGAAAGAATAAACTAACAGGGAAAAAGAACAAAGTGTGTAAGCTGAGCTGTTAACCTGCTGCTCACTCTCATCTACCCACCTTCTCTCCTGGTGTGACAGAAATCCTCCAGATACAGTGAGCATACGCTGCGTAGCCGTTGGGGAAACCAGGGGAAGAGAAGTTTCCAATACTCTCCTGCAGGCTGTCCCCACACCCTGTCACAACCACACACCATGCCATCAATAAGGCCCGGGGACTGGGCTTTACTAACACACCGCATTTGATTGTAGAGGCTTTGAGCTAAAACCCTCTTTGACAAAGGAGAGGTTTTAGCTTCAGTTGATACACATTTAGTCATGATCTCAATACCTAACTGTCTTTGATCAATATATGATTTCATTTTCTTGGCTATAATCATTACGTGATTACAGCCTCTACACATCAAATCGTCTTACTTGTACATTTGTAGAGTTTGCGGGCTTGTGCAATGTCCCCTTTGCTAAGCCTCGTCCTCTGTCCAATAGGAGGCCGGACTCCATTGACATCATAACGGGGCAAGATTGTGTCTAAGAAGATGCCTCTGTTTCAGACAAATCACAAAGTGGGTAAAAAGCAACCCGACCACACGTTGGAGTGCTGTAATCATTTCTCAGAAAAGATAAAAGCATCTAATCATCAGAAAATGAATCACACCATAAGTTGAATCATACATCATGAGTTGAAATAACACTGGGTGACTTTGTATATGTGCAGGAAAATTTGGGTCTTAAGTTCACACAAAAAGCCTGATAAGATTCAGATCAGATCCCTGTCCAACTGTTTGACACTTTTATTGATTTTGATATCCTCCCTCTGGGTTTGGAGCTCACTCTTGCACAGTTCCCATGGTGATGCACCCATGAATGACAAGCATGTGCAAACAGAGCGGTCTGAATGGGGCCTTTTGGCTGTGCCAGCCGGCTCAGTGGAGCCCACTCCTGAATGCCAGAGAAAAAGGCCACTCCAGCCCAAATTGTTCAACAAAGCCCAAACTGGCAGGCCTTTATTTAGCTTGGCTTGCCTCCATGACCCAGACCAGCAAAGTGGTGATGGAGGTAAAAACCAAAGCACAGAGAAAAGCAACAGGGTAACAACATGCACAAGACAGAAATGAAAAGGAGGCTAGAGTGAAACCATTCTTATTACAATAAGGATCAAATCCCCTGAGGCTTCCTGCGGTGCTTGTTTAGCAGTAAGTGAAGTGCTACTTAAGGGGACATGCACCAGGTCGTGGTAGCAGTTTTGTCATTAACACAGTATGACAGAAAACATGTCACAGCTCTTTCAGTGGGACATGGGTCATTTCTGTTGTTTCAACATTAGAAATTTAGAGGAGTGGATACTGCTGGTGGTACATAAAAGGAGGCAAAGTGTAATTAGTCACACACAAAGAAATTTCATTAAACTCTTTTCAAAATTTGGGCTATACAATATGTGTGCTGTGGGCAATATGCTATATGTTGCCAGTTCAAATAACAGACGTGCTAAGCAAATCGGGGTGAGGAGAGTGAATCAGTAATGTTCTCCCTTCCCTCAACAATTAGGCTCTTGAGCAAGGCATTTATCCCCCAGTTGCTCCAGTGGAGCTGCTCAGTGGCCAATGGCAGCATACTGTGGTTGTACAGCTTCCACTTGATAATGTGTAACTGTATGTACATGCACGCTCAGCAAACCCTTCCCTGGATAATAAAGGTTAAAAAAATACTTAAACTGAATCTATATATTCAAAGTAAAATACTATAAAACATGAGCAAGCATTATATGCCAACCTGGAAAATGTGTTCCTTGCATAATGCATGATGCTGTCGAAGTCGTACACCTCCCCAAGTGAGTCGACCTCACCTGGTTCCATCTTCAGGAAGTTATACTCTTGTCCTGTTGATATATGGAGAGTCATGGACTAAATGCAAGGAGGATCAGTGAGGAACATGTTCAGCGGCTGGTTCAATAAAAATACAAATCTGAATGACAAATGCAGATTTAAAGAAGTATAGCCATTGCACTTTACTACAGCCAAATATAGGGGTAGTGACTAAAAGACTGTCACATACTTGGAAGCACGCACATCCATGCACTCCCACTCACGTCAAGCATGTAATGCACCAAAACACACATGCATTACCTTGCTGGATGTTGTCTCTGACGATGCTCACATGCTCGTCACGGTCTGGACGTGTATGCTCATGCCAGAAGCCGATCACATGGCCAAGTTCATGTACCACAATGCCAAACTTGTCGCAGTTCTTTCCTATAGAGATAGCCTGAGGGCCTCCGCCTCTCCTCCCCACATAGGAGCAACACCTGTAGAGTGTGACACTAATCAGGTCCAAATTCTGCAGCACCCAGAACCGTTCCTTTTCTGCTGTTTGCGTATACATGTGAATCTGAAATGCAGTTTGGCATTAAAGCAGGACTGACTTCTTAAAGAAAGACAATCTTGGCCCCTTGTGTTCAAAAGACAAAATGTGATTGAAGAGTCTAGGATTCTCTATCAAACAGTGGAGCCGAGGTAAATCCTTGTTTGGTTTTCAATGAAAACATTTAAGTCTGCCTCATTTTTTGACACTGAATGACTACAGGGAACAGTGTGAGTAAAGATGACTTTTCCCGATATAGTTTTATAGTTTGTTTGCCCGTTAATTTGTTTTGTCTTGCCTGTACAGATCTACTAAACATTCAGCATATTTTACAATCTAAAGAAAGCATTATAACCACATTAGTCACACATTTATGTCACACAGTTATGTGTTCAGCCCAGAACCTCAACAGAGTCAGGCTCAGATATGGATACTGACCACAGGCATTGTGGGTCAAAGGGAAAAGCGGGCTATGCGATCTCATTTGGTCCTGATAAAAGATAAGGGAGATGTACTACCTGTACAATACAGACAAACATAAGCTGATAAAAATATAATTTCAGGTTTGTCTTCCTGTGCTGCCCTCTTACTCAGGAAGTGATTATGTTTCAGTGAAGGAAGACGGCATTCCAGGAATAGACCATCAGTACTGTAATCTATCATAAGCATGACTGAGAACAGCAGGATGAGATGCCTGTTGCCTAATGACATGCATCTGACAAGGCTTTGTGTTCACCAACAACACCAACAATGTTTATCTGTTAATAGGCCTAATCCACTGTTTTTGCACATTAATTCATCATTACCTAACTCTAACAGGGTCCAATCCAACTGAAACTCTGAAGTGGCTGCAGTTTTATTGTATTTAAACATGGTGACCGTGCACCCAACTCACCCACAAGGTCGGTAGGTGAAAACTATGTAGCTCTCTTCAGTTGTCCTCTCAATGAATGTTACGCAAGTGTGCTTCTCCCAGTGACGCATGGCCTGACGGAATATGGCTCGCTGACTGCCTGGAAGGGAGAGTGATTTCCTCTTATTCTGAATAAGAGTTGGCTTGACATCTTGACTGAAATGTATTACTGTGAGTATACTGTGTGCGACAAGTAACATTCGCTTATTTATTTAATCTTTTCACATGTAACTCTCGTAAAAAAAAAGAACAGATGCTAACAGTGAACAACACATAGCTCCGCTGTTGATGAAAGATTCCTCCTCCTCAGTCACAACTTACCACTGAAATTCCCACTGATCAGATATGGGATGACGCCGTCCGGCCAAACACGCTCGGGTCTGGAGGTGGCGGCCCTCCTCCTACGAGGGAGACCCTGTCTGTCTGCGGCTCTCTTATTCCTGCTACTCCCATTGGAAGTGGAGCCATTCACTGTAACCAATACATGAAAGGTCTGTGTTGGATATCATCCCATCATTTGAACTGACTGTACTGTAGGTTAAAATTATGTCAAAATTATGAATAAGACACTATAGCCCTACAACACTGTTTTTATGATTATTTTATTCAGTAATTCATACTTTGATACCTATGTCTGTGTGGTTGGTCTGGACAGTGTGCTGTGCAGCCTCAAGGCCGTGTGCCTCTTTCAGCATGCGTAAGTCATCCTCATCCAAGGCAATGTCTCCCAAAAAGGCAGCTAGGGCAGACACACAAACACATACCAAGGACATAATGGTGAAATTAATCTAAAAAACAAACAAAAACAAATTTAAGATGAGAAAAAGGGGGAATTATTATTTTCAGTATGTCACTATTTTCAGAGTCCTACTATCTACTATCAACGCATTCATGCATAGTATGAACACCTTTATTTAAGTGTAAACAATCTGACAAAGCATTTCTGAAAACAGAATCTAAAGCAAAACTAGAAAACTCGATCTGAAAAATAAAATGAAACTAAACTGAAATAAGAGAAAAGTCGAAAATAACAATGCCAATGACCAAATTCTCATAACCTACTCTAAACCTGTAACCCATTCACAAACACAAAGCACACACCCACTATACATGTAGCTGAGCGTACGTATTGTTATGCTGTTTGAGCAGCGGGTTAAACGAACTGGAGGTCACAAAGGCCCTGTATGGACTAAACCAGCTTCAAAGTGAGACCATCACAACTGGTTTTCATGCTTGTCATTAAATTACAGTTACATTCAGAAATTATTTTTTTTCCTGCAGAGAGAGGCCAACACCAAGCTCCGCTGTGTCTGTCTGCTGCCACGTGATCAGTGCATATCTCTGCCCCGATAGGAGGCCCGAACTGGGCTGTGAGTCTGATCCAGTGTTTGATCAGCACACACACCTCCTGAATGGGTCTGCACTGCACACATCAACACACAAACCTACACATACTGGTACTGTACAGGGGCTATGCCATTTCAAAGGTTGAACATAGGCACTGAATATACTGAGGGGGTGGTGAGCACACTGTGCTGAACAGCGCAACGCTGCTGAATAGCCACTGACAATGGTAACATACAAATCAGCACTTTGTACCTAACAATGGTTGCACTACTGTTACCTGAGTTTCATATGAATAGCCTCTAAATCTGTCCTGTCTGCATGGATTTGTTATATTTCTTCACCAACCTTCATTTTCAAGGAAGTCCCACCGATTTACACAAACCTCTTGTAATAAAGTGGCCTTGTCAGTAAAATACAATTAAGGCCACAAATCATTAAGTGTAACATTTGTGATAAAGGTCAAGAGCAGTATTAATGTTAGTCTAAGAATACGATTTATCAGCTGATTAATTCTAGGACCAGAGACCAAAAATGTCAAATTTCCTTAATTAAAGTGTAGTAGGCTACTATAAACATTATTTTCGATGTGCAACTTTAAGCAGGGAGGGACATCAAATTGTGTTTTATCTTAAGAATTTGTATTATTTTCTACTACAAGTTGTTAAATGTCCATGACCAGTAATGGATTAACTTGGTAGTGGAGTAAAGTCCTATATCTCGGAGTAAAGACCTTATACATGCCTGACAACATGCTGTTAACAAGGAATTCACAATTAAAAAGCTGTACTACATGGACTACACATATTTCTGTATTTCTGTACAGTCAAATCATCACTCTTACTGAGACAGCATGGCAGACCTCAGTATCTTCTAAAGTTAATCATTCAGTCTTTTGTGACCAACCAACTAGGCCATGACTGTTCAGTGCTTACTCCACGAAGATGTTTGTTTTCATCACAGATGCAAAAATCCATTCTCGTTTCTAAAAATGGGAGAGAACATACTTGTTCTCCCATTTAGCGTCTTTTCCTTTTGTGTAGTGTGCTGTATTTTCTAGCCATTCATGTTACGTACTGTACAGAGATTTCTGTGTGTGGAGTACGTGTATGTCTGTGTGTGTGTGTGTCTTCAATAACATTCCCCAACACTGGTGTTAAGATACATTTTCCAGCAGTTTTTAATTATTTCTTTACAGCGTTAGCCTTCTTTCCTAATGCTAGTAACTTCCTCCGGGATGTTAATACTCCTATCTATTGCACAAGACCCAACTGTTCTTCACTATGTTTAACAACATGATAACGATGTCAGCCTCAAGCCTCAGCTTCTCTATAACTACATACAATCCCAAACCCCACATCAGATTTAAGATTTTATAGTGACAGGTGACAGGCGCTGACTTTGCCCTCTGGGATGTGATTTGACCAAAATCATCCATCCCAAGCCATTAGAGAGTGTTTATCACTGAGGGGGGTCTTTAAGCTGATGTTTCCATTATTTTGACCGTACATACTGCATAGTTCAGCATTTCATATTGTGCTTGTCAAGCAGGATGCCACACTTGAGTATTTCCCATTAAATCCCTCATTTCCTCATGTGATGTAACAACCTTTGAAGGCCTGAAAGTCCAACTGAAATGACATAGCAGGCCCTGCGTCTGCCTTTGAAGTGAATTCACTCATGCAAAGGGTGACTGTAAATGACTGTCACCCCTGCAGCGCGCACCACATGCCCTGAAGCCAGAGGGATTTCACCGGCGTCCAGCCGAGGACTGCTCTGGCATGGCCTCAATGACCTCTAGTCTCCAGGCAACAGCCTCGGGGAAGAGTGGTGTGTTTTGGAAGTTTCAACAGTCTCAAATAAAATGGACCCCAACCAGCTGGAGGCCCCATAATAACCAAAAGAATTATCTGGAATTTTAACTGACCATAAGGAAATATTGTGTTTTCAGCAGCAATACAGAAGGCTATGCATTAGTGGAAACATAGGCACGGCAGACCAATTTACCATCTATCAGCTTCAGACTTGACATGGCAGGGACAAAACTGACTTACACAAGACTTAAACTAGCATTGATAAGATTTTAGATTTGATTTGTTTACAAAAAACATGTTTTCTAAATATTATTATCAGTATCTATCTGTATGTATATTATATCTAATATATTTTCTTTTCTAGTGTAGATTAAGTATCCTAGCGCACACAATTAAGTAACTGGACTTGACTTGCTTTACACTTATGACTCGATTTGGTGTGCTACAGTGGAACTCGGGGACATAAATTAAGACTCGACCCGTCTGACTTGCAATCTGACTTGAAACTTGGACATCATCACTTGATAAAGACTTGTGGGTTGAGTAAAGGTGACTTTAGGGGTCTCCACCTCGGCTATAACATCATAGTGCTTATGGGGAACCAGAAACTCTGGAAGATATGAAGAGGAGAGCAAGGAAATATAGTGATTGAATGGTCTGTATAAAATGATATATAAACAAAATATAGAAGCCTATTTGGTCACTTGGCAGTAACATCTTGTGCAGGTGCTCACTCAAATGCATCACGGCATCATTTTATTCTACTGGTAACAACAGGAGCTGCTCTACATAGATTTGACCATCTAGTTCATAGAGGTTTGTGCAAGTTAAGGCACGCTTGGCTGAACAGTCTTCAGACCTGCCTGGGTTTGACAGCTGTCTGCATTGATCTGTACATGAAGCCTCCCAGTGAACCCACAGCTGAGCACCTGAGAACAGGCTTTAAGAAGTGTCTGCAAGTTAGTTTTTAGTGACTACAGAGACACAACTGTAAAAACTCAACAGCAAAATGAAACACCTCATAAAAAAAATAAATATTATTGGTTGTCCAGGCTACTTTGTAATTGCTCTGTACAGTAGCAGGTGGGTTGAAATGAGGTGATTCCAACAAATGAAACAGGATCTCTGTGCTTGGGACACAATTCATTAATTAGAAGAGCAGCAGTCTGAAATCATGTAGAGCTATTATTTTAGCTAAAGCACTAGCCTACATTTGTTTATTTGCATTACAGTTTATCCAACATTACACCTTCACATCTACATTATTGCTCAAGACAGAGGCTACACTTGACTTTTAGAGGTTTCAAGTTATTTTAAACAGCTTATTCCACAATAATTTAGGCCCTAAAGGGATATATTATTAGACATATCATGCTTGTAACACTTATATAATTTCTCAAAACATGGCATAGATATATTTGTAAGATCAACAACACTAAATCGGTAGAGGAGGTAAAAGACACTGTACCAGCTTTACAAGGATCCTTGTAGTCGATTGCATCTGGGGCACCTAGGTAAATGAGACTGCTTGTGTCCACAAACTCCAAATCAACCGCCAGTAAAACGCGTAGACCACAAAGCAGGAACAAAAATTTAGGAACGACAGCCATGACTTGTGCTCACCTATTTTAGCAGAAATAAACTTATGAGCGTTGACAAGGGAAGGAAAATAAGCGCAAAAGTTTCTCTAGAGCGACGGTCCGCTTTATAAACACAGCGCTGCTTTTTCACGTCTTCATTCTGGTGCAGCGATTCGCTGACATACTGTAGGACCGGGCGCACAGCCAAAGTTAGATAGAAATGCTCAGCTCACACAGTTTACAGCAAAACACGGATCGATGCATTTGCTGCCAGAGGGCGAAGTACTGAAACAGCTGTTCCATAGGTGAGTAGATTGTCAGATGGGTAATAAGCACATGGGGTTTTTCTAAGGATTACACAGTAAAGTCTCAAAACTCATTTCAATTTTTTTTGCTGGCCCAGTGAGAATTATTTTAGAGCAATATTATCAGTTTGGCCTAACTCACAGCTTCGAGATTGGCAGGGAAGACAGATGAAAAGCTTTAATCTCTAGCTGCTTCCTAAACGTCCTTCCTCAATATTTACACACTGAAACGTTTGAGGAATTAATACATTTTTAAATCTCATGTTTGCTTTCAGTCCAAACTCCAGTAATGAATTCAAACGGTCAATTAGTTAGGCTGGCCTGCAGTCCAGTTTTAAAAAAAACATTCACAGGTTCTCTATAGTGTTAAAACTGTAGTATCTCACCATTCAGTTACATATTCAATAGGTGAGGAGACATAACCCCATGCACCTGCACACACACCTGCTGCATGCTCGTCCACACACACCTTGTATAAAGGACAGGTATCTGTGGAATCAGAGACCCCTTGATTTCCACAATGGTGCAGCAGCTGATACAGTACATGATTTAAAAACAAAGGTTAACAACAGCACAATATAAGAGACAAAAAGATCAGAAACATAATCCACTTACTGAGCGTGAGGCGTGGAACTTCTTCCTCAGCTGTCCTTTTGACTGAGCTAGTAATTCCCCCTGGATGCCAGTTTAGTTTTAAACAGAAATGTAACTTGCCACATGTGGATGCCAAGTTTAAGGAGGCAACACATTACTAGCTTGCACAAGAGAGAAATCCCGTTTGCTGCCTCATATCTTTTCAGCTGAGTTAGTTTCCTGTCATGTCAATGCTCTGATGACAAGAGAAGATTTAGCCTCTTTCATGAACTGCTTTTTATGCTGGCACGGACAAGGGAGGACCACTGCCATCATTTTTTGGGTGAAAGGCCCGGCCATTCTCACTTACTTGGTTCCAAGAATTTGGTGCCAGACGAGTAGCTGTCTGTCACAGCAGCCCCTGTTGTTTTGTGACTGTTTTGTACTTTTTTGAATTGAGTCTTTGTGAGTCTGAAGCTATATTCAGGACTCACAATGGTTGCACTTTAGAGTCCTGTATATTGTAGCCATGCATTAGCCATGTGACTATAGTTTACAGCTGGTCACTGCTTGACCTACCACTGGACCCATCTCAGAAAAGTGAAGATAAGATAAATCGTGATAGTTTTGGGCAACTTCTCATCACAAAGAGTTAATTTAACATGTGAGGTGCAACAAGGCTCAATCCTGACCCCTTCCTACTATTTAGTTTATATTTTACCTATCATGGCTATCATCCGCAAGCATGTTTCCAGTTTCCATTTCTACGTGGATGACACCCAGCTTTACATCTGTTTTGCACCAGATAATCTAAGCCCCTAGACTCCCTTATAATTGCATCTCTGATATCAATCTATTGATGGTGCATAACTTCCTCAAACTGAACCAAGATAAAACAGAGGTAATAAGAAAAAGGGGGAAAGAGATAAACTGATTTTAAAATTCAATCCACTCTCTCAAAATGTCAAATATCAGGAAGGAATTTGGGTGTTATCATCGACTGTAACCTAAATTGTGAGCCACACATAAGGAATGTAACAAAAGCTGTGTTTTACCATCTGTCATTGCAATGGTCAGACCGTTATTTCACCAGTGGACAATGAAAAACTGGTGCATGTTTTTATTACCAGCAAGCTGGACTACTGTAATGCACTGCTCTCAGGCCTTACCAAGAAGACCATAAGGAAACTACAACTTGTAAAAAATGCAGCTTTAACTGGAACTAAGAAGGGAGCTCACAGCACTCCTCTTTTAAATTCCTTGCACTGGCTACCAGTCAGTATCAGAATAGATTTTAAGATTCTTTTATTAATTTTTCCATCCATGCACTTGCCACTGAGTATATAAATGACATGCTGCCAAAATGTGTTCCTACTAGAGGCCTCATATCTACAGATTGAAGCTTCAAGTTTTATTCAAGTTGTATTTGACATATGCGCAGGGTACAGGGTAAAAAGTACAGGAATATAAAAGTAGTATTAGGAGCAAGTATTGTAAAGCAAAAATGAAAAAATAAATGAAATATATACAAAAAATCTCTAAAATATATATATACAAATATATATATATAAATATATATGAAGAATAAAAAGATTTGGATATTGGCCATTAATGGACAGTAGTGCAAATGTACAGAGGTAGCTTACATTTTAAAGTGCAAGTATAAAATGTACAAAACAGTACAAACAAACAAAAACTCAAGACTGACCTTTTTAGTCTTGCTTTTACTTTAGGTGCCTTTTAAACTTTTTATTATCCTGTTACCTCTTTAACCTTGCTTTTACCCTGGTGCCTTTTTAGTCTGTATTGCCTAGACATTTGTACTATTTGTTCCTTTCTAATATTTATGTTGCAGTACCAGTATTGGAATTCTCATGTCTTGTTTGATTTGATTTAAGTGTCTGCTTTGAATATAGCCATAAGCCCATCCTGATTAGAGGTATAGAAATAGTGTAGCATGCATATTATCATATAAACCATATACCATGCCACTTAACTTTACTATTTGTTGTCAATTAGCAATGGTCTTTCAAATACAACAACTATCCCAACAACGCCCTTCAACTATAAATCTAGTCGCCACCTTGGATTTATTGATAGCTATACTTTCTAACTAACACTAATCAATACCTGTGGTGTTATAATGAAAGAAATTGCAATTGGGTTTTTTTTCCACATAACTGCCTCCGTCACTGCAGACCAAATGCGCTGAACTGTGAATGATTACAAACACCTCACAACACTGTCAGCATAAGAACGACCTCGCTATGTTACATCCTAGAGTCGCCTATGTTCAGCCAGCCACAACAAGAATAAAATGTATAATCTTTCTGGAATAAAAGTGCCATTTCTATAAACCCACAGCTCAAATATCGATTACAAAAACGTTATTTTGCACAAAAAACAACAAATTAAGCAATAAAACACAGCTGTACAATACAAATAAGTTGTTTTTTTTCACTGATAACAATGGGATATACACAGATTATATACTATATACAGATTAAACATCACACTGGCCACCTATCATTTTTGCTACACAAAATCTTCAGAAAAATAATCGTACACACCTGTTGACATCAATAAGCTCACACTGGTCACATTTGACATACAGTAACTGTACAGCAATGTTCTATAAAGAGATGCCATTGAATTCAATGGCACAAACATTGCAACAGAGAGCTGAACAGACTTCCTCTAATGATTGTAAAACCAAATTTGCCTCCCTTGTCCTCAACAATATATATATATTTTTTTACTTTGAAGACACTTTCCATAAGCAGGTTAAGGGGGTTGCTATGGGAGCTGCTCTAGCTCCCTCTACTGCATCTATTTATGTAGCGATGTTTGAGAAGGACTGTGTTCTTAATGAGGGAGCCGATCCATTTATTAATTACATCAAAGGTTAGTACCGCTACACTGATGACACCATTATGCTGTGGATGGGGCCTAATGATGAACTTATGAATTTTTACACTTTACTCAACTCATGGACATCTCATCAGAAAGCATCAGCTTCTTGGAGATACTAGAAAGGACGACAAAGAGCTAATACAACCATTTGTGCATGTGATCTGGACAGTATCTCCTTGGTGAATCACTGAGGGTTTTTCATGTGTTTGACATGAGAGAATGTAAGGTGATCTTGCATCAGTTGTTCCAGTATGATTCACTTTAGGACAGACACATCATGCCCAGACCAAATGTGCTGCCAAGTTTATTGCATTAATCTCTGAGGTAAAATTCTGAGATTGACACCTCAACATTAAATGAAGATGTATTGAATTGCCACTTCATGTTCAGGCACAGTGAGTTACTTAGTACCTTTGTTTACCACTGAGTGGCACTGATGCATAGGATGTAGAACAGAATAAAACTGCAAGAAAGGTGAAAAACAAACAAGAGTTAGCAAGAACAAATGTATCTAATGAAAGTTGGAGGGTGTCATTCATAGAAATAAATGAAAGAAGTAATAAAAAAGAGCACATGTTTTGTTTGGTTCTGTGAACTTGTGAAACCGTGTGCTAAAAAGATTGAGTGTGGAGAGAGCGGGAGCAGATCAGTCAGTCCCAACAGCTTCACTCCTCCTCTCTCAGCACATCTGCTGCTGTGGAGATGGGACGCTGATCCAGAAGGAAACGTTTCATGCTTTGGAGATCTGACTTAGGAGCATGGCTGGCTGCATCAAAGCGCCGTGAGAGAGAAGGAGAAAGGGAAACTCTAACTGGAGAGTATTCTATATGTGTACCTTATCTTAGTTTGAGTTACTGCTCGCTCTTAAAGTTAGGGTGATGTCCCAGTGCTGGTGCAGGCAGGCCCTGCTTGGTGTGGAGCTGGGCATGCTGGTGCTGGTCCTGGTGGCCGGCAGTGCAGGACAGATCCATGGCAGGAGAGAGGCTGGGTCTTCCTGCTACGGAGGATTTGACCTCTACTTTGTTTTGGACAAGTGAGTTTTCCACTCTTACAGTGTATGACAGTAAGCCATTTGAAGATTGTTGCATGTCTCCATGTAAGTTTGTGGTAACACTTTACAATAAGATACACAAAAACGTGTGTCAAGGAACGAGTAAGGAACAAATCAGGAACAAACTGCTAGTTAACGAATAGTTAACAGGGAGTTCCTGAATGACTGAATCAAGTACTATATAGTTCATAATGACAATTTACTTAAGAACAGACTCTTAGATACCATGTTAATGAACCAGTATCTAATGATTAGTTCCTGGATATCTGTGAATGCACATAATGACCACTTACTTAATGTATTGTTCCTGATTAGCTCTGAATAAGGTACTAAATGGCATGTAAACAATAACAAATCATTACTTCCTTATTACCCCCATATTAGTTACTATTTTTGTGTCCCCTCAAGTAAAGTAGTGCATCCTGAGTTGTTATTAGGGAATGCATCATCATCCGAAGTAATGATGCATTCCTAGTAACAACTCAGTATGATGCTTTGCTTTACTTGAAGGGACACAAAAATGGTAACTAATGGTAAGATAATCAGAAAATAATGATGCATTCTTAGCAACTCAGTATGATTCTCTATGTTTAAAAATGTCACCTGTGCAGCTCTTTTAGCATAAGATGCGTTAGAGAGATAGGTGTGCTAGAAGTTGAATTATAAAAGCAAGCTAGGTGAAGTTTTAAAAACAAAACAAAGCAGTCACAGTAGAGACACACTCTTTCAGTCACCCATCAAACACATCTGACTCTAACTGACAGGATCTAATGACCATGATGTTGTGGTGACATGCAGAGTATCTTACGCTTTATTTTAACAACTCCCTCGGTTTCCAATTTTTGAAACATAAATTAAAGTAAAGCAATAGTCTTGCAATAATATGCCATTTTATTCAATAAACATTGGTGCTTGTAGAGTCTAACTGCAGGGAGAATTGATGCTTTGTGGCGACTAACATGAGGGTTGAATTAGGCCATTCATGAATCTGTCATAAAGCTCATTTGAAGCTTTTGATCAGGTCCATGCAGTACACAGGGACATTATTTTTTGGAATATACTCCATAAAAAAACAAATCCAGTTGACCTAGATAATTTTGATGTGTCGGCAATATTTAGTGCTGTATTTCCTCCATTTTGATTGTTTTCTCATGAGCCACGTGTCAGTGTGTTGTTGTTTCTTAGCTCATGGTGATGTTCTGTTGGTACTGAAGTAGGATAAACATTGCAGTTTCCCTGACTTGCCCTCTCTCTTGAAGAGCTGTGGATATATTGTTGAAAAATACCAGCTATGGTAGCTGATTTTTGCAACTGAGATGTATGAATAACTTAAAAGTTGTGACTATTGACAGACATTGTGTTTACACAATTACAATAACTTAATCTGCAGTGTGTTTACGCATTTGCTTGTCTTGATATAGTGCACTGCAGGGATTGCTCTTGTCAAATCCTAGCCATGATAAACTGATGGGAGCAAACCACATCTAGTCCCGACTTCAGCTCTCTATGCTTGTGTCTGTACAACCCTTTCTCCATTAGAGCCAGATGTTCCAAAAATTCTGAGTTTTTGGCTGTCTGTCTCTGCACTGGGACTCATATCACAGCATAAATGGAAACATAAGGGAAGGAGAAGAAGAGAGGCAGTGCAGAGCGAGAAGAGGCTTTAGAGGTTATGCATATTTACCTCACAACGCTGTTTAATTGTTGACTTCCCCTTAGATTTTCCGTGGATTCTTTTGTTGAATCTTTTGTTGATTCTGCACCTGCTGCAAAATCAGGAATTGGCCTGGTGTTGAGCTCATGCAAGCAAAGAACGTGGCACTACAGCTTGATCCACATCTAAGACTCTCTGATTTGTCCAAGATCAAATCACTACTGACCTCATTTTGATTACTGCTTTCCATTTTGACATTATTTGATTATTTAAACAACTTCAGGGAAGACATTTTCAAACTGACACCAAAAAAACAGTGTAGGTGAAAACAACAAAACAACAATTGTGAAAACAGCATAATCATTCAGATTATAACACAAAGACTAAGACTCATAGAACCTCTATGTGAGGTTTCATTATGATAGACAGATACATGCATGCATGCATTACTTGCATGCATTACATACATACATACATACATGTATGCATGCATACATACTGTACATACATACTTTATTCTCCTCCAAGAAGAAATTTGTTTCTTCAGCTTGTACATGTAACACTAAAGAACAGTAATGCAATTGACAGTTTACAGCACACACAACAGACATATTGGCACTAGAAATGTACAAAACAATATGGCTATATAATGTATCATCAGATTTTAATATAGCATATGTATATTAATATAGCATATTGCATATGAAGAATTTGAAAAGGAATATCGGTTTAGCTGATGAAACACACTATCGTAGCACATTGTTGTACGTTGTTTGTAACCCTGAACCCTCACTGATTTGACTTACAATGACAGTGCATTTAACCACCTGCAAAAATGTTGCTTCTATGGTCAGTAGATTATATTTATGTAGATGTGATGCTACAGTGAATTAATCCTTGATCATATAATGTCATACAGCAGCCTGAACTAGGCTTTTAGTGTTTGCAGTATTTCAGTATTTTCTCTTATTGACTAGATGTACAGTGTTTTTCTAGTTACATCCCATGTGTTTTGTTTGATTGTTTGGGTCCAACAGTTCTCAAAGGAGTCATGAAATGAAAGTGTGTATGCTTAGTGGGGGCATGGAAGAGAAATTAATCCAAGACCTTGGCCTAGAAGGATTGCCACTGCTATCTTATTACATTTCCCACAGTGAACAAGACTCAAAAATCTATTTGTCCTTACATTAATTGTCATCTCTGCAATCTTCCTCTTAGGTCTGGCAGTGTGCAACATCACTGGAATGAGATATTTTACTTTGTTGATCACCTGGCTCACAAGTTTATCAGGTAGGTGCACAGTGGCTGCCAACTTAAACAGACACAGTTAGGATTTAAAGAGTAAATGGCCTACAATAATGGCTAAAATAATGGAATGTAAACAAAATCCTTTTGGATTCAAATCTTATAAACATGACAGTCATCTCCACTGTCCTCTATTCCTCTCTCAAGTCCTCAGCTGCGGATGTCCTTTATTGTATTTTCAACAGAAGGCAGGATCCTCATGAAACTAACTGAAGACAGGTAAGAAAGCCACATACGCACAGTTAAATTCAAAACGCCTTTATGATTTACTTTGTTTGCTTTGTTTGCTGTGCCATCCCATTGCGATCATATCCATTTTTGTTCTAATGTTCCAAAATGCGTCAATGTATTTCAGAGAGAAGATTCGGGCTGGGCTTGAGGAGCTACGCATGGTACAGCCAGGCGGAGACACCTTCATGGACAAAGGCCTCCAGAAAGTAAGTCATCTGTTAAGTCAATGTGAAAACGATCCCTCTTACCCAACAGTATGGCATCAAACCCCTTAAATGAGGTCCATTTAAATTTATAGCTGTTGAAGTCAAAACCTCTTTTTTTCTCTTAGGCCAGTGAACAAATATACTATGGGACTGGAGATGGTGAGTGGAATATTTTTTTTCCATTTCTTTTTTACACTTAATCATGCTTTCTACTGCCAGAGGCTTCTATATTCATTCATCAGACCTCAATTCAAATGCACAGAAGAATCATCATATAAAATAAGAAACAACAACAGAAACTACAGCTGCACTTCCCATCACATGGTACTTATGTCAAAACTATTTTTTCTAAATGATCATGTAAATTAATATAAAAAGAAATGCAATCACAACAAGAATGATCTCAGTGAGAATGCTTTTGTTTCGCTGTTTTTGAACAGCGAATATGTTTTGTTCATTTTCCTGTCAGGTTACCGGACAGCCAGTGTTATCATTGCCCTGACGGACGGTGAACTGAGGGAGAATCAGTTTGACCTGGCAGAAAGAGAGGTGAGATGAGAACCTATTGGGCACTACAATAAAATTAGAGGTTAAAGTGTTAACATTTATTTTAAGGATATAGAAGCACTTTTAGTCATTCATCAATACAGAATTAATTTCTGCTCTCACCCAAAAGCCAATAATGGTGTTTTTCAGTATTCATCATCATGACATAATGCAACATATTCTATATTTTTGCCCCTATTATGTCACTTGATATTCCTGACAATAACATAGTATTGCAGAACTTGAGGCAAGTTGTTTTTTGTCTTTTGCCTCGTTTCAAATCAGGCCAGCAGAGCTCGCCAGTTGGGCGCCACGGTGTACTGTGTGGGAGTAAAAGACTTCAATGAAACCCAAGTAAATCAAACAATCAACCAATGAACTGATGGATGGATGGATGGATGGATGGATGGATGGATGGATGGATAGATAGATGGATGTAAATTATTGTATGAAATGATCAAACAATTATTCACATTTCTTGACAGCTTTCAACAATAGCTGACAGCAAGGACCATGTCTTCCCTGTGAACGATGGCTTTCAAGCACTGCAAGGCGTCATCGGCTCGGTATGCAGGATTGTAAAACTCTACAGATATGTTACAAAAAGCCTATTTCAGACCCATCACAGCCCATCATATTATTCCATGTGCCTTTAACTCAGCTTTTTATATTATCATTACCCATCTCAGATCCTGAAGAGATCATGCATTGAGATTCTCGCTGTAGAGCCGTCTAGCATCTGTGAAGGAGGTAAGAGAGGCACACACCACAGGAGAAAAACACAAAAACATATACTATGCATTGACACTGTAATACATTCACAATTTATGTTTTAATATAATATTACTGTATATGACATATATTGTTCCAATCATATTCCATTGATGAATATCTCAAATCTATAATATTCTAATATTAAGTCCTTGTTATGTCTAAACTCCTTTTGAAAATGTGGATTACATACTACAAGGAGAAAATGACATCATTGGTCAGTTTTACTGACTTTGTCTCATCCCACTGTAGAATCCTTCCAGGTTGTCGTCAAAGGGAACGGCTTCCTTCATGCCCGGGACGTGCAGAAGGTTCTCTGCAGCTTCCGCATCAATGACACAGTAACTCTGAGTGAGTACCATCACACTTAGTCCAACAGTTTTCATTTAGGCCTATGGCTTTTGTAGTCTAGTGGTCTTTTCCAGACAGTCAGTGTTTCACTTAAATTATAATGAATAGTGATAATAAATGTCTATCTTACTTTGTTTGGTGTCTTTGTTTAAACATCTTTACACTAAGCTGACTGAATTATCACCAAACGTTTCACCAAATTGTCATAAAAAATATAAGAACTGCTCTTTGGCTCCCCCAGCCTGCCCTGCACCCCCTGCAACCCCCTCACCATCATCAGTGGCAAGGCAGTTTAGATGGTGGAGAGCTTCAAATATCTTAAAATCATCCTGGACAATAAACATCATAGAGCCTGTTCTCCTCTGCTGCTCCACCTGCTCCTTCACTAACAGGAACAAACCCTTCAAAATCAAACACAGGCCCTAACATCACTGGACTTTCCACTCCCAACCTCACAGACCTCAACAAAAACACTGTTACTTGTAAACTACTCACTGTAGCACGTGATCCTGAACACCCCCTCAAACCATGTTTCACCCTTCTCCCATCTGGCTGCAGATACAGATCCTGGATCTGTAAAGAAGCTTGCTTCAGCAGAGGCTTTGTTCCCTCTGCCATCAATTCCCTGAGCAAACTGTCTCATAACATCACAGACTGCTTTTCTTTCCATATCTCTAGTGGCAACATGTCTACATGTCTGTGTCCTGTGAACTATTAATGTCTAGTTTTACTGTTCTTTATTGTTTCCCATATTTCTAATCAACTGTTCTTTCGTGTGCAGACTACGAAAAGAAAATTTCCTCTTGAAGAACAATAAAGTATCTATCTACCTATCAGAAATAAGGGCATTTGAGTGTGATTGTTACATGCATGACATACAGTATATCTTCCATCCACTGCACACTATATTGCAGCTCTTAGAAGATAAGAACATTGTAAGTTTTGCAGTCAGCACCCAAACATAATGTCAAATCCATCCAACCATTATGAACAGTATAGAATAGCAGCAGTTTTCTGCGTTCCACTCAGGAACCATTTACATCATCGAGCCAAGTTTGTTTTGGCCACAAGAATGGGGATGGGTGGGGGAGAGGATTTCTTTGTGGCTCACAATGATTTAAATCCCTGTCCTCCCCAAAACCATCAGCACCATCGTCCTTAGCTTTGAATCAGCTGGTATAGCACTTAAGGCTTCTCAGATGTCTAAGGGGAATGTGGATCTCATCAACGGCGAGTTCTGTCTCTGCACACACTAGACACTCACTCAGCCAGGGTAAATAAACCACAATCGCCCTTCATTTGCTTCATTTTCCATAAGGATAGGAAGTCCAGGAATCTAATAACAAAGAATATTTTGGGGTTGAGATTTCTGAAGGTTTCTGGACTGGTAGAGAGAAAAGTAGCACAGAATTGTCCCTGTATTGCATCACTTTACTTTCTTTTTCACCATTAGATGTGCACAAACAATGTGATTGAGTTACCTTGCAATCTACTTGATATACTTTTAGTGTCACATTATTACAGTTTACCGTGATGCAAATGGTTCTGTCATCTTAATTCTAATCCCACAGTGAAAAGACCACTGGTGGTGAGAGACACCTACCTGCTGTGCCCAGCTCCTGTTTTGGAAGAAGAGGGAACGTAAGTGACTAAACTAATTGAATTTCTGTTTGTGGCTTTGTGTTCATGTCACAATGCCAGTTTGCTTCAGATATTGTCAGATTTAAATAAACCAAGACCTTGGTTTAGATTTAGATGTAGATTACCCGTAAGAAGCTCAGATTATAAAAACATTAAAACCTGGGTCTGCCTCGCCTGATTTGAGCTTGATTGGCCATGACTAAAACTCTTAGTACGATACAGCTAAAGTGTGTAGCTGAGCAGCATCCAATAGTATTTTTGATATGATCATCTTGAGCTGCCAGCATTACTGGTTGGCAATTTCTGTTAACATACACACATTTTACATTCTATGGACGCCATTCTTGGTATGCTAGCATCACTGTCTGTTTGTGTTAGACTGGCTCAGATGGTTCCAATATCAGTAATTTCATGACACATCCACCCTCCTAACTGTAATCACAACCTTCAGTTTTTTGATCAAAACAAACATTGCCTAGTCATAGCTTACCATAATAACCAATCTGGAAGAAAAACAATTCTCAAAAACTATGCATGACAAACTCAGGACCCTTACATTTTAATCTTGTAGGATTTCCACGTAAATTAGAAACAGCAAATACAGTATTTGTGTATTTTTTTAAAATAATTTTTCATTTACCTGGAACAATCAACATGTATTAGGTGATCTGCCAGTACTTCAACTGATTGCGTTCTTTTTTATTTAAACCAGCAGATGTGTTTGACAATGCCAACTCAAGCATGTGTTTAGCGTCTAGGTGTCAGCCAATGTACCATCTCTGTTACTCTCTTGCTCCCAACAGGTCTGCCACGCTGCACGTCAGCATGAATAACGGCCTGAGCTTCATATCGAGCTCCGTCACAATCACTGCAGTCAGTTGTGTAAGTACAATATGAAACAAGACAGGACTAAGAAACTGAACTCCACCACTTAAGCTTAGAGATAAAAGTGTTCTACCAACTTCTCTTTGGACTTCTCTGGACAAAACTGACCACATTATCGGTACTGGGTGCCAGATCAGTAGCATCATTCTATGACTGGTCAGAAGCAGAGGATTCACTACTAGAACTTGATAGGTGACTCTTGCAGTCATTGATGGTGAAGCCAAGAGCATTGATAACAGATCCAGGATATGCAGACACCCTAAACCCTGTCCACATTGGGACATACACCACAAGAGGCTTGGATGGATGAAAGAAATGGATGAAAGGAAAGAATTTTCTGTATCCAAACAAATGTGAACAAAGCCTCTTGGTTGCTTTTGCAAAAACTCCACCTGTTCCTCATCCTTTCTTGCTCCAAGATCAGGAAACAAATATCTGTTACACATTGAATATATATGGATTTGACTCTACAGAAATACTTCCAATGGGAAGATTAAGTTAATATGTTTTTAAAAAACAATAAACTGTCCCACAAGATGACCTAGTCAAGACATACTAGATAAGAGCAACCCAGGGACTGGCTGCCCAAACACGGCCCAGCTATCTAACCCAGTCCCAGTTTGATCTAGAAACAAAAGAGAGCTGTCACACTATTCTGAGAAGGTCATAGAATGAATAACAAGTAACTAATAGAGAGTGGGGCCTCCCTTTGCCTTCAGAACAACTTTGAATGCTGTTATACAAGTCCTGAACTGTGTGCAGTGGGATATTGGACCATTTTTCAAGAAGGAAAACCTCCAGTTCTTTGAAGGATGAAGGAGTGGAAATCTACGTCAGTCAGCGCTCCAGAATTTCCCATAAAAGTTCAATGATGTTTAGATCTGGTAACTGGGCTATGGAAGGCATTTGACTTTATTCTGGTCCTCATGAAACCACTCTTGAATCTGTTTAGCAGTGTATAAGGGAGCATTAACATTTAGGAATATAGATACAATGTGAGGAAACAGTATCTGCACTTGTCTTGTACCTGGCCATGGACCTGGTCATGGACCTCCTCATATTCCTTGGCCATTATACAACCATGCAGACCAATTGTCGGATCTATTGACTCCTACAAGATAGCTGACCATACCATTATAGACCCACCACCATGTTAAGTGGCAATAGCCACTCTGGATTTGGATTTCTCCAAATGTAAACCTTTCTGGATGTAGGAAAGGTGAGAGATGAATTCATCAGACCACAATACAATGCTCAGGGGTCCAGGTTCTGTGCTCCTTACACCAGGTTATGCATCTTGTGCACAGTTTTTGTTGCACAGATTTGTTGCACAGATTGTTGACACTGTGTCACAAAGTTGTTGATTCAATTCTGTGGGCATTTTAAGGCTGTAGTTTTGTAATGTTTAGCAATAATGCTGTTAAATGTTTTTTTTGTGATTTTTAAGGATGTTCTCTGATAAAATAAGTTTCCAGTTTTTGTGACTGTGTATCTGCATTCAGGCAGCAAGCATATAGCCTCTTTGGAACTCAGACTGAGAACTTAAAAAAAAATAAAAAAAAATAACACATGCTACTAATTGGCATTCAACTTAATATGACTTCACTGTGTAGCTGCCTTTGTGATTGCGATTTAGTTACTTCAAAGTCAGTCCTTTTCATGTGGTGTTTCCGTTATCTTGTCCACCACCTGTATGTCACACTTCTCAGACTGTAATAATTAGTAAACACAACTAACAGTAGATGTCACATGTTTATTTCCCCCTCTAGTCTGATGGGACCTTTGTGGCCATAGCTCTGCTCATTCTTCTTCTACTGCTGATGGTGGCGCTGCTGTGGTGGTTCTGGCCTCTCTGCTGCACTGTGGTAAGCCAGCCATCTTGGATCCTCAGAAGACTATATGGGTCTTAGTGTAAACAACATGCAATGGCAACTTTGGCCGAGTTGGGCCTGAACACTTTGAAATGTGGATTATATCAATGACGGTCATTTTCTCAGTCACATTATCCATGTTATTTCTCTGTGCCCTGTGGAAGTACAGTGCTTTGTTTAATAACTTGTGTAGATATTGGTCTAATAAGCGATTTGATGTGATACAGTTCACAATTACAGCAAGCTGAAGAAATAATAGAATATATGGGTTTTATGTTTATGACAAATTAATCATCTTTTGAGGCTTGCATCTTCCTTTTTCATCCTCACAGGTCATTCATGAGCCTCCTCCTCCTCCAGTGATTGAGGACAGCTCTGTAAGTGTATTTGCTCTTCACAATGGAATCACAAAAGGATATAAAAGGATATAAAAGGATTTCAACTTGTTTAAAACAAACCAACAACAAATACTACACTTACCAGATCCATCCTATTAAAACTGTGCCAAATTACCTTTATAAAGATAATATGGTATAAGATAAATATTGAGATCAATTTTGAGATTAAGTCCCTCAGTATTCATTAGTTTAGGTGGTAAAATTTAACCTCATATGTGGCAGACACCACTGTTTAGGGAAATAACCATGATTTTATGTTGCATATAATAAGGTGATGTCAACATTTCCAATATGTGCTGCTGACACTTGATCATGATATTGTTCTGTACAACACCTCTACTGTGCAGCTATAGCCTCATCCACTTGCTTGACTCGAGTGTTGTCTTCTATGACAAGTTTTCCTTCTTCTCTAGGATGAAGACGAGGATGGATACCCAAAGAAACGATGGCCCACAGTGGACGCCTCGTACTACGGAGGCCGTGGAGTCGGGGGCATCAAGAGAATGGAGGTAAACACAGAGAATGACAATCCAGATAGCAGGCAGAGGTACTGAATCCACGATGATTGTACCTTAAAATTACAGCATCTTACATAGTATAAATTCAATTCTTATTCAATTAATATCCCAGATTTGGATCCCTTCCTTTGACGACAAGAGGATAAAGACTTATAGTTGAGTGATAAAGAACAAGTCAAATTCAAAAACATCGACATCAGAGTAAACACACTAGAGTGATGGAAATTAAAGGGAAGGTAAGCAAAGTAAGCATGCAGCCTACATTGTAGTCTTCCAGATGGGCTTCTTTCTTTCCCTACCAATCCAATAAAAACTGGAGGCCAGCTTTATATTTTAGGCATTTACTCTTACAGAGTAATTTACACTGAGAACAAGCACAAAACTCAATTAATAGAAGGGCTTCCTAGAATGTACTGAATAGGTGTAACAAATATCCCTGCATCCCTACAATATTCATGCATAATAGAGAAGTACTTGATAAAGCTGTGGATATTTTTTAGAAGACAGGAGTGAGATCAGATGCAAGTAGAGCAGGACTATAGGGGAGAGGAGGAAGTGAAGCATTTCTTTATGCTGGAAGACAGGGAGTGACTCGTGATTAGTCCTGACTGGGTTAGAAAGACTATTCCACAGTTGAGGAGCCAGGAGGGAGAGTTGAGTTGAGTGAGTTCACTAGTGGTAGAAGCAGAGTGCAGAGTGTGTTGCTGTAGCATGTCCAGCTGTGTGGCAGCATCATATCTGAGTTTGATAAAAGCAGCCACAGTGAGGCAGTGGAGGGAGTGCAGGAGGAGGTGAATTTAGTGAGCTTCTGGATAAGTTGTAGTTAAGGCAGTACACCGGGGCCCCGGCCAGGACGGATTTACAGCACAGTAGTTCAGACGGGAGATGATCGGAGCTTGGACAAGGACCTAGGCTAAGTTTCTGCTGTCTATGTCTGATTTGTTTCTTTCCTTGTCTGATGTTTTAGAGTGCAAACCTGCAAGATTGTGTTGTGGATGTAACACAGCAGTTGGGTGTCAAGGATTCTTGGCAGTCTGTTCAGGAGAAGTTATGGTGCTGTCAGTGGTGACTGAGGGTTGGAAGAGCAGAGATCAACACTTCAATCTGTGTTTCAGAGGAGGGTGGAGCTAGCAGTACAGCAATGGCAAGAAAAGTATCAAAACATTATAAAAATTGACAGACAGGTCTAAGATGGGAGCCACTGATAACGAAGCCACTCTGAAGTGTGAAGCGCTTCAGTGACTTCATCAAGGAGTGCAGTCTCAGTAGAGTGGACTGTTTCCAAACTGAGGTTTGGAAAGTTTGTACAAGTCAAGATAAATGTACGTGTTTACACAGATTATGAAATTCATTACCATATTTTGATAGACAGCTTCACTAAAGCTGTCATTGCTTGTCAGTGGCAGCAGCTACAGGATCCATCTGAGTAATGAAGTTCTGCACCATGAAGAACTTCCAAGGCCGATTTGATATCACTGATTTCTCTTTTGATCACTCTTGACATTTGCTTCAGGATTTTTAGTTGCTCTGCAAGAATTTAGGTAATTTTGTTGGAAGCAAAGTCTTGAAAAAAAAGCAATGGGTTTAGTGAAATATTCTCTGAAAAGGTTGTGGAAAAAAAAAACAATATTACAACAAACAAATTCTTAAAATGGCAGACTGCCCTGGAGAGTGCATCACTTGCTGAATTTTGAAAGACGAATACAACAAAGTGCAGCACCTCCCAAATCTTATCCTTTGAGCATATTAAGGAAAGTTCACTACACTCAAAACAATTACACACAATTACACACAACAATTAAAATTAGTGGCAAGAGAGCCAACTTCTGTAGTGTATCCCATTCCAAAAATAACTGGACTGGCCTTTGAATTAAAAACGATGTAGACATGCTAAAGGCACCTGGAAAGAGTAAAAATAATGCAAGAAAGTTGGGAAAAGAATCAAATCGTTGACAACAGATAAGAATGAACATGCACTTATTAACACCAGTAAATGTGTTATGCCTGATTTTCTAGTCTTTGGTATATCTGATGACCAAAACACATTTGCATTTGTGACTCTAACAAACTAACAGACTCTAACAAACTGTCACATGCTCAAGTAATGTCCATGGATGCCCTTAATGTGCTTAATGTTGTTATAGTATTGATTAAATATCTGGATTTCAATGCTGAAAATGTAATGAGCAAATACCATTGTTGATTCATCAGTATTTTTTCCCAGTGTTTAAATAGGCATAATGGAAGATTTTTCAACATCACCTAAAAAATGACCCTTTTGACCACAATTGAATGTGTCCTATAGATCACTGATTGCAGCACAGTGTTGACAACTGCTGTTTCTGTTCAGGTCCATTGGGGAGATAAAGGCTCCACTGAAGAGGGGGCCAAACTGGAGAAAGCCAAAAATGCCCGGGTTGTGATGCCTGAAGAAGAGTTTGACCTGGCTCCGCCACGAGCCTTCTACAGCGGCATGCACAAACCCATCCGCCCCCAAAAGTGGTATTCCCCTATCAAGGTGCAGAAGTTAATCAGATGATGAATTAATCAATTACAGTGATAAACCTTTCACTTACAGGACTTACGGGAATCTGTGCATGTCACTCTGCAATTTCTGTTTTTATTTTACTTATTTTAACCATTCAGCACTTTTTATTGGTTATATAATCACATCACTGACACGGATTTGGCTGTAGTATTCAAAAAGCTGCAGAATGTTTATGTCAGTGTTTCTGTGTCATCAGATATATTTTAAGACACAGGGTTTCATCCACATAATGTTAACACATGTAACATATGATGCCTATTCCAGATGCACTAAAACCATTTATTGCGCTGTAGGCCTCTTTCTCATGATACTATCTATCCATCATAACTTAAAATAATGTTCAGTTTCCAGTGTTCCTGTGAACCATGTGTTACCAGGAAATAGTTAATGAAATTTGTTTCCTAACGTATTAGTCAGCTGGATTGACGGTAATAAGAACCAGACGCGAACTGAGCTAACCCCTGGATATGGAATCTGTTGAGCTGGTGCTATTCCTAACAAAATACATTCTTTTTCCATTTATCTGTCTTTCTCCATACAGTACATTAGTATGGGACAGAGCTTCTTAGGAAATGCATCATCATTCTTGTACAAAGGCAGTGGAAGGCAAGAAAGACAGCGGAGCAGAAAGTTAGCCAGATAGGGCAAATGGGGAAAGATAAATAAACAGACAAGCCCTGTTTCACAGCTATGTGCTTAAACTTAAGTGGAATCTATTTAATGATAATTATTGCTGCACTGCTTGTGGATGCATACAAATGACGTGGTAACAATTTAGATTAGGGAACACACATTAATTATTAACTGTGCGTTTTTTCTCAGTAGCTTAATAATTTCCCTCAATAATATGTAGCACTAGCACCTTATAAGTCACATACTGAGCAAAGCATATTAAGAGCCCAATTAGTGTGCAACAACTTCCTTACTGACTGCTAATAGCACTAATTAGGCAGCTATTGAGGGAAAACCCATAGTTAAAGGGGTATACTTGTAGAACACAATAGTGCAGAATAAGGTGCTAATAAGTGGTTTGTAATGACTAATAATGAACCAATACGCTACTAATATGCATGTTAATAAGCAATTTATTAATAGTTAATATGTGTTCCCTAATCTAAAGTGTTACAGATGAGGTTAATCTCCTTGTCCTAACTGGTGATCCTTTGCACAACACATTTCCTAAATTGTAAGGTCATCTCTTATCATCTTAGGGCAAGCTGGACGCTCTGTGTGTGTTCCTGAGGAAAGGCTACGACAGAGTGTCTGTGATGCGACCCCATCCTGGAGACAAGGTGAGACAAAAGCGTGATGTGAAGCCAGGGTGTGAATCTATACTTACTTCTTTTATGGATTAATGAGACACAGAATTAGTCCCTTGCTGTTGTAGGACAAACGGGCACAAGCATTCAAATGAAAGCAATTAGTAAGATTGTGAACTCACTATGTCAGCTTTTGGCAGGAAGACCTTTTACATTTTTCAGTAAAAATTCATGACCTCTGGAAAAGAACAGAAGGAAAGTCTGGAGCTGCGGCCTCAGGCTCCGGATCAAAGAACACAGTAGAAACAGAACTGAAATCTTATCTGAATAACATTAAATTTATTTCATGAACTGACAATTTAAAAAAGTCACAGCTGCACCTAATCATAAGAATAGGCAGACAAAGTGGCTGCAAGCGAGCCCCCAAGTGACATAGTGTGTAGACAAAGGTCATTATTAAGCAAGCTCTAATATCGTCCTGGGCCTTGAGGAATGCTCTTGTCTGCAGAAGCCATTAAGAGTAGATGATACCTGCCTCCTCCAGCTCCTAACTCCAGCATGGCTGGCTTGGCAGGAATGCTGTTTTCTTCCATGACACTCACTAACAGGACTAACACAGGCATTTCCTCTTTCCATCTACTGAAAGCGCTACCCGACTAAACCTGCCAAACAACGGCTGTGCCACAGCTTTTTCAGCTATTTTCACAGCGGAGGATTTTCACTGCAGTTTCTTGTCTTGACAGGAGGATTTTTGCACATTTTGCATTGCAGTCATATTCATAACAACAGTGAGCTCATAAAACGACGACCTGTGATTAACAATTAACTAAATTTATGTGTTGAACTAACATTATTTCTCCTCATTACAGGGAAGATGCATTAACTTCACCCGTGGAAAATCCTACTCTGCTCCTCGCTATCCAATCTACAACCATCCCTCCACACCCATCTACACTCTGCCTCACAGTTACAACTGTCCTCCCTCTCAGGGCGACTTCTCGCATTTGCCCCCCTCGCCAACTTCGACGCTCCCCCCGCTGCCGTCCACTCCTCCCCCTTCTGGTACCACTCCTCCTTACACCCCACCGCCAAACAGAGCTCTGCCCCCGACTAATATGAGCCCTGTCCCTGCCCCACCGACCCCACCCCCCTTCTGCTCCCCCACACCCCCTTCCCCAACTGGCTCTCTACCCCCTCCGCCTCAAGGCCCGCCCCCTTGTAGAGCTCCGCCTCCATCACGGCCTCCCCCACGTCCCACTTATTAGCATCTTGAGGAGTCATAGGATTTACCCACAATCAGTGGAGATGCCTGAAAGGAACTTTCCACTGTGCCTTTAACTCTATTAAACAACATTTTCAAGCATAATAAGAAGAAAGGTGACAGGGTAATATTGTTGTCATTAAGGCTGGAGCCGAGGCGACAACACCTGGACAGTGAGAATGTCAACAATTAAGTGAGGAACACATGCCAATGAGCTCCTGCGACATGCCATGTACTCTCCGACCTTTTTTTTTTATTCTAACAGGTGAATATGTAGCGTAGCAAGTCCAGCTTTGGCTATTGAAAATGCTATTGGAGCTAAGCAATTGATCCTCATTTAAGAAAGTTGCTTGATGTTTCTGGTATCAAATCAGGAGTATTGTTAAGCATCATGTGTTGTAGAGTATACACTTGCATTGCTTGATGTGAGTTAGATCTTGTGATCTGACGCCAACCTTTCACTGCTTTGCGTAGTGAAACATAATAATCATCAGTTTAAATAGCAGAAAATCCAAATCCAGTGGCTCAGCAACTGCCTCATGTGTTTTATACATGCAATTCTGGTTGTCATGTGCTATCTTGGGAAATGTGTATTTTTGTGAATGAATATTTCATTAAATCATTAAATATATATATGCTATTGCATGTGATGTCTAATTGTCATGGACAAAGCCAATAAACTTGATTTGTTTCCACGAGGGTAATGGTACAGACAGGAGAAGATTTCTACATTAACACCACACTGATCTTACATTAGTCCAGTTACATTAAGCCAAGCCCAGTGAACACCATCAGTAAGAAAATAAGGAGAAAATCCATCCTAAGAATTCACATTATTCTCATGATCTTGAACAGTTCTGTCAATATTTATCCACATGAAAAAAACTTCCCAAAGCTAGAAACCAGAGAAGTAGGGCTGTTAGTTGTCCAGAAGAAACACTTTATGGAGAAACACCACTGACAGTAAGGCTGAGTTTGAGGAGTCATTTATGTTTGTTTCATTTACTCTCAAAATGAGCTTTATTTCATAGTAGTAAATAATGTGCTATATCTCTGGAAAATCACCCCAGGTACTGACAAAGTGGCCAGCGTGGCGGTATCCTCCTTAGCTCTGGTAGAGATTTGAGCCACGTTTTAAGGAATTTGATCATACAAATATGTATTGTTGTTAAACAGTTCCATACAAAGTTGTTGCTTTTTTCCCTCTGTCATGATTTCAGTGTTAAAGCCTTTTTCTGAACAAGGGCAGATGGACTATGACAGTGACACTGTGGAGGGTTTTAACAACAATTTTGTATGATTGGCCATTGAGCAGTTGGGGGATAAGTATAGTACCTTGCTCAAGCACATTGCGGTTTGTGTTTTTGAAGGAGGGAAGACTTCACTGACCAAGCTGGTTTAGGGAATCAAATCAGCAAAACTTCAGTCACAAGCTTGCTTCATAAATCAATAGCTGCAAAACTCTCAAGGACATCACCTCTCCACAATTTGAGGTTTGGTTTGAATTTGACAGTGTAGTTTAATTCTAAATTACACCAACTTTATCTTAAAGAGATGCATATACAACACACCACTGTAATCCAGTTCCATTGTATGTTTTACATTAGAGCAATATCTTAGATGTTTATTTGTTTTCTGCATTAGTGTGTCAGTAAACTGCTCTTCATAGTAAATGTTTTGATGTTTAGAAACTTTTCATTTAATTATTTTTTTTCGCATTTTTCGCATGTGCCTAATACTTTTGCACAGTACTGTACATCTGAGTGATATTTAAGAGAAATGTGTATGTGCACTGCAACGGTTTGCAGCTGAGGGTCGGGATGAGAGTCAGCAGCACCTCTAAGTCTGAGCCCATTCAGTCCTGGATAAAGGAGCCTGTCCCATTCAGGTGAGGGGAGCAGCTGCCCCGAGTGGAGCAGTTCAGGTATCTTCATGAGGGTGAGCGGGATCATAAGACTGGGCTCATTTGCCTCCTCGTGAATCAACTCTGTGGAAAAATGTCATCACCATTCCTAGAGAATCCAGTAGACTTTTTTGAAAAACCTTTGTTGCAAAAATTCCATTTACAAACCTGATATGAGCAAAAACATTGCACTCAAATGAATGAGCCTTGTAATAAAAAGAACTGTACAGGGGGAAACTATTGAATTAACAGATAGAATGGCTCTTCTCAGGGTAACATGTTCAGAGACCAGCTGAACGACTTTGCTCTGCATAAAGATTTATTATATCAGAGATAGGCCTATAATAAATGTTTAGGTATTCCAGGTCATTTGCCCACTCTGGCTATAAAAGATGAAGGGTTATATAAACAAACTTGACCTGACTTGAAAAGAGGGCTTTTATCAAATAGCAGGCAGCTTAGTTGACTTAGTTGGCAGATTAGTTGACTATAGTTATCTATAATGAATGTCATTTACTGTTGCATATTAAGTGCTGAAATTCTTTCATTGGATGCCAGAATGTGATTGGTGCAATAGCTTGCACCCACATTTCCCCACTGCAGCCCTGGGGAGCATGAGGCCGACTTTGTGAATAGAAAATCTTTTCACCGCCTCAGTGTGACACAAAACTGTATCAGTGTTTGGGATTATCCAACAAGCCCCGAAGCAGCCACAAAGCAGAGACAATACACAGTCTTACTGCACCCAGATCTACCAGCCCAAATTATAAAATATCTTTTCCACACGTTTTTCTGAGTTTCTGCTCTTTTTTACATTTGTAAATGCTCTCGCAGACAGATGCAGACGGACTTACAATCCTGTGGGCAGTGAGCTCATGGAGGCGTGTCTGTGAAAACTGCCAAAAGCAGAGGGAGTGGGATTAGAGGCAGACAACTGCAGCAATAAAAGCAAATGCCAACTATGATGCCATGGAGATCTGGAGGAGGTGTTTGCACAGCTTCACACTCTGCTGAGTCCACCAGCGAGAAGCGCAAGGACGTTGCTTCAGGCAACCTAATTGTTGAGGATAACAAAATGTTTAATTATGCCCCCACCCCAGCACCACACACACACACACACACACACACTTTATAGTCTGAATAACCTGTGAAAGATGATGTGAGATCCTTTATTGCTTTAAAACCACTGGTCCTCAGCCACAGAAAGGGATTATATAGCATTGTTGGACAGCAAAAGCAATAGGGGTGGGATGGGGTAAAATTAGCCAGTTTTTGTGCTACTACAGCAAAATAAATGTCTTTTTATTTAAAATAATATTGTGTACTTGAGGTGTTTGGGCAAGTAGAGCTAAATTGAGCATTAAGGATGGGGCAAGTTGAGCTCTATTGGGTCAAATGTTTAATTTTTGTCCTTTTCAGGCCTTTTAGTCCATTTGTCCCTCTATCACGTTCTAAAAACATTTTTTTCTTCAACATAACACGATAATACTTTATCTTATTTTCAAAAGGATAACAATGCACAACTTGGCTCAACAAAACTGTCAACACGTCATTTGTGTGGTGTGTGTGTGTGTGTCTGTCATCACCTGCTCATGGTTCTCCTTTGTTCATGTTCTCAGTATCATTCTGTCCATCTTCTGTTCTCTTACAAGTGATCAAATTGACTTTTCTTCTGACTTCCTTGGCTGTTGTTTTAGATCCTCCAACCAAGCGGCCAAAACCACAGGTGAATTTTTGAAGCCAATAAGGAAGAGCAGGAGGCGGCAACCCAACTTAACTCAAAAAGTCAATACATTTTTTTGACAAGAGGTTATGGTCTCAGTAGCTAATTTGACTTCTTCTAATGTGTGTCCTTATGGCGATTTTCAAAATAACTGTGTCATTAACAGGATATAAAACAGGGTTGTTTTCCTGGTGATTGACAGGTTGCAGATTACGGGCCAATAGCAGGCGGAGCTGCGGCTCTGCGGACAACCCCCAGCGCTTTGGCTGCACTGACTCAAAAAACTGTCAACATGGCGGCGATCATAAACCCAAACCTTTTGGCTTCAAGACGGCCCTGCAGAAACTCACTACGCTTTTACAGTCTGCCTCCAACCCCTGTTTTCCATTTGTAGTCTTGTGGCATGATGTTATCTGCTATATAATATTAGAAAATATCACTTCAGCACATACATCTGTTGTAAATGTAATTAGATCGGGGTAAGCTGACCCATTGGCTCAACTTGCCCCAGGGCTAATGGCACATTTTACCCCACAACCAATGGCAACCAATGGCATCAAGTGTTGGTTTTCATTTGAAGCAATAACCGAGCACCTAATAGTTCATGACCGTATGCTGTACCTTACACAGCCTTAAACAAATCAATAATAAACCCTCAAACTTATCTACTTCCATTTAGATACAAGAATCATGAAAAAGGAAAGCAAGAAAAGAAAGTGGGACCAAGAGACCATTTGCAAAACTGATGAAAGTGATGCAATTTACAGTTCACAACTTATCCAGAGGAAGTTACAGTGTGTGAGCAGGTATGGGTCAGTGTCAGTGTCTTGCTCAACAGCAAGACGCATGGCTGTTGATGGACACACACTGCATGTAGAGGAGATGGTTTCTCTAACCACTAAGCCAGCCTGCTGTCCCTATCAGAATACAAATATATGTTTGACAGTATTATTTCAATCTCCACACAGAGAATGACTGACATGTGTTGGACTATACTGTACTCTGTAAACAAATTTAGCAGATACATCATTAAACCTGGACCAACCACAGCACACCTCCTAATTCTGGTCCATAAGTCAATATTGATGTCTTAATTCTGAAAATGTAGGCTATTGTACAATTCTGCACCTGCTGACTTTTTCAAACAATTCACAAATGTTATTTTTATGGTTTTGGAAAACTCACTACTTTGTAATTTGAAAACATTCACAGATCTCTCAACCATAGAAGAAGTACGTTTGATGTCCTCATTACAAGACAAAACTTAGACCTTCTCCAATGACATTAGTTCATAAATGCTAAGACTACAATAAAATAAAGACACAACACACACAAACACCCTGTGGATCCATAAAGTAAGTCTAATTCACTGTCAGTGGAACAAGAAATGTAAAGTGAAGGGATTTTATGCCTCTGTCCACTCAGCTACTCAACAACTTTTGTGTTCCTTCAACCGGATGTTGAATTCTAAATGAGGTTCAAGTGCAACTTGTCTACCGGTTGAGTTGACCAATCAACTTCTAAACATTACAAGAGCACTTATTATGTTAAAGAAATTGAATAGTAGGGAGCGAAGTGGAGTGTATGTACAGTGCATATTTTTATTGTTTGCAAAACTCAAATTGACCTTAAGCTAGTAGACATGGGTGATTTTGAAACCACATCAGACATGATATGTGATGTTCCATCAAAGTTATCAAGATCAAAGTTGGACTTACAACATTAACAGGCTATATTGTTAAAAAACAAGACATCTTTCAGAACAACTAAAATATTTTTATAATACTGATGCAGTTTATGAGAAAATGGCAGCAGCCTCCTCTTAATTGAAGTAAAGCAGGTCAATTGGGCTTAAAATCATGTAAGCCCTTCCTAACATTAGACTGGTTATTGTACAGGTCCTAGTAACCAACCGTTCAGGGATTTTGGGTAATTTGCCTGTGGTTACTAGTTGCTTTTGTTGCATCTTTTATGAAAATATAAAAAAAAACATTGCAGTGCTTTATCTCTGTAAATATGAGGATTAGTGGCAACTGTATAAAGATGCAAATCCTTCTTCTAAGATTGTTTGTTGTAGTAAATTTACAATATCATGAAAAGTTCATCCCTAGTCTTTCCTTAAAAAAGTGTGAAGTTTTCTCCTGTAATTGTTTGAGAAGTGGTTGAAATTACACACCATTACATTCATTGCAAGTAGTGGGGAGTTTTGCGGAATAAACATTTTTTGTGATTGTAAATTTCTGCAGGGACAGTTTTGATAATGAATAATGACTGGAGGCTGGTGATCATTTGTGAAATACTGAAAAACAAACAACAACACTTTTTGGATATTCTGAATTGAGTCTTGTCCATCAGTCAGATTCTAAAAATCCAGGACCGGTCCTTCAAGTCCATATTTAGGTCCAGTTTCATACTGTGGCTGCTTGTAAAGTGCTGCAACGGTGCTCTATTGTGCTCAGTCTGGAAGCAAATCAGATGGCTGAGGTAGAACAAAATTATCGCTAAACAACAAGTACATTATAAGTACAAGGAAGTCAATTTTAAGGAGTAAATCCACATTATCATTTTAGATAACCGTAACAATGAGACTGAACTGTAGGTTTGGTGTCGGCTCCCTCTTTAGTTTCAGGCACAAGAAGCTCAGACTTGGCATTTGTTGGGAAATCAAGGTTTCCCCTGAGAGCATCTTGGTTGAAAAGGCGCCGCAGTAAACGGGTCGTCCAGAGCTCGTCCCCCTATGGTCCAGGAGTGTAGAGGCCCGACTGCTACCGAACCTACTGCGGCCTGCTGGCCAATCCTGGAGACGACACGGTGCACCGCCACCGGCTGCTGGAGCAGAGGCGTTTCCGCATACTCCAAGTACTTCGGAGGGGCCTGATTAGTACGAGACTGAGCAGCAGTAAGAGGTGGTATAGGGACCAGGTGGCATTGCTTGTTGGGTTGGATCGGGCATGGAGACTGTGAGTTAGACTTCGACAAGTGGATGTCAGCAGGAACAGCTTTGGCAGATTCCTGTCTCCTCCCAAAGGGCGCCTGGAGGAAGACATCAGATGGCTCATTGGGTTTATGGGACACAGAGAAGGGGGGGCCGGTGAATGCCTTCTTCTTGCTTTCTTTTCCTGCCATCTTAAAAGGGGCCAGCTGGAAGACATCAGACATGACTGGGCTGTCTGGGGGCTGGTATTGGGATACTTGCTCGGCAGGTATGAAACGCGGGCCGGTCGGATTAGTTGGTATTGTGCGGGAGTTGCTCTCTTCTGATGGTAACGTGTGCTCAGCATTGTTTTGGGCATACAGAGCTTTGGTCCCTTGCTGAATCCTCTGCCCTTGCTTCTCCTCAACAAACTGCACAGAGGCCGCAGTCCCAGCGGCTCGCGGCAGACGACTGTCGGGCTCCCTCTGCAGGTCTGTAGGGAGGAGACAAGAGAACTCTCAGATATAAAGTTTAACACTTAAAAAAAAAGCCTTGTTACAAACACTCTGGGGTGCTCAATAGCTTTGCTGACCGTTTATATAAAACTGTAGCCAAATTGAAGTTTCCTTTTAGTCGTTTGCATATTCTATAGAGCTATCTATTGCAATCAACAATATTATAGAGAACTTGATTGAGAATACGTTCTCTCTTTTGGTAAGCAGTGTGTGGGTCTTCTCTACCCTTACTGCAAATATTACAGAGAGAAATGTTTATTTAGGCATAATCTTTTTCATGTGGATCAAAACCGGCTGATAAAAATAGGCCAAAGGAAAACCGTATCAGGTTTTAGCGAGTAAAGCGATTCACTCCAGTGTAAATACTGTCATCAGTATCATCACTGTCACTTTGGACAAAACACCACATATAATATGTTTTCAAGATTTACAAAAAAAAATGGTACTGGTGCAACATACAGCACAGCATATATTTGAAGAACATGTCTAAGGGCATGTGATGTTTATCAGTGGGCTGAATGGGAGGTGAGGGGGGATGATGTTACCGTCATCACAAATGAGCGTAATTCATTCAGGAGCAGGAGTGTTTCTGACTCCTCTCTACTCCATTTGTCTCAGAAAGTGAGAAATGATGAACTTTCACAAGGCGTAGCCATAATCACGTAAAACCACAGGGATGAAATAAAAAATGGATCTAGCGTGCAATGGAACATGGTGCTGATCTTTCGTCTTACCTGTGTAGATTTAGCCTGCTATTCAAGTAGAATAAGATTTTGATTAGTGTGTTACACATAATAATTAAATATACAACAATAGCAACTCTCCTCTATATTATACTATATGTAAGAAGGAATTCAAAATACAGAACAAAGTAATCATTTACCAGATAGTTCTGGCCCTCACTTTCTCACACAAAGTATTTTAGATCTTTGCATGCAAGTCTAATGATGAATAACTAAATAGATAATGTATTAATGTATTAATATAATATATTTAAAGATTCAAATACATCTAGAGCAAAGTATGGGGCAAAATGTGGAATATACTGTGGATATGAAAGGTGAATCCAGTGAAAAAGTACTGCTATTTGGCCATTCAGTGACGTATATCTTTTTCCTTTTACTGTAAATATGAACAGATTGTACATGTACAATTCATTTCAACCATGGGAACCATACCAACATCACTGTGTGCAAGTATTTTGCACTTTTGTTGGGCTAAATTAACCAGTGCTTTGAACAACAACAACAAAAGATAAACTTATGACAATCAACACTCAACACGTTGACATTCACATTTGTATTTTATTTGCCATCCCTTTATAATTCTTTTAGTTATCTCACAAAAATAGAAGGAGCACACAATATCACAGCTCTGACGCAGGTTTGGGCCATAAAGACAGAGGCTTTTCAAAACACTCAAAAGTATCAGGTAATCAACAGCTTTCACTTTTGGCAAAACAACAGAGAACATGAGGGGCTTCTGTTACACATTAAGGACTAATCTCACTACCTGCTTGGCATGACCTTTACTGATTACAACAGCACATTGGTGGCTACAGGGATAAGCTTAGGAATTGCATAGGTTCAAACAGTAACTGCAAATGACTGAGCTGTAAGGATCAGAGGGGAGATAATGAGAACATAAGCCTTCAGTTGCACAGTACCTACACAAGCCTGAGAGACAGTTGCTTTGAAAAATAGCCACCCCTTCAATGTTTCTGCAAATTTAATTATACTACAAAAGGATGTCATTTAATTTTATTTCACGTTTTTGCAGATTTCTACTCAAAATACTCAATTTTTGGAAAATACAATCTAGATTTTTGTGAATGAATAAAACTGAAATAGCACAGAAAATGTTTAAACCCATTTGATTCAGCAAGATAGCTGCCACATTGTGCTACATCACATCTTTAGACAAAATGAAATGTACCATAATGGACCATTATTCTCATTGAAAATGGGCATGTGTTAGTAACCAATGTGCTTTAAAAGTTTGTGGCTCTATTCTCAGTAAGATTCAGAGTAGGAGGGTGAGGATTTATGTTTGATTTGAACCCAAAGGAGGTGGACTTTCATCACTCAAAAGGTAATTTTATTCCATACTATCTGTGAGAGTGCCATAAAGCGAAGACTAACCAGCACCTGAAATCCCATTAAGATGTACTGAAGGGACTGAACTGAAGCGTTCTTAGAACCCTTGTTAGAGTGTAAAACAACATGATAATACAATAATCCCTGTGAAAATTCATCCCTATTGAAACAAAGAGTGATCAAAGAGGATCTGTTATTTTAATGTACTCATTCACAAAAAAAGTTTTGAATTACTTTTCCACTTTCAGAATGTATTTTGAGTAGATCTCACAAAAACATATATGCATTTTGAAATCATTTTATAGCATGACAAAATGGGCAAAAAAATAAACGGGGGTGGGGGTAAACTTCCCAAAGCGATGGCAGATGGGAAGCAAAATGACTTTGTGGTTTGATTCTAAGGAAACATCTACATTGCTGATCACTTGCATTCTTGCTTCTCATAATTTACAAGATGAAGCCGATTACTCATTTTTTAAAAGCAGAACAACGTTAATGACTCAACCCTCTGTCTGATAAGCAACCAGTTCTACAGCGGCAATATTGCATCTTAATTTAAAGACTGGCTGAGTAAGCCATTTTCACACCTCACAGAGCCCCTCACAAATGACTGTAAATCAGACAATTTATTTCCCAAGTGATTCCACTGTTGAACAGTTAAGTGTAATATGGAGTGCAGACTTCCAAAGGACAGCAAGACTGGGGCACAGTAAGCCAATACGGTTCAAACTCTCAGAGAGAGCGATGTAACTCTTACTACCTGAGAGAGAATTTAGGGGGCCTGTGCTTTCAAAAAGAGATTTTAATGACAACATTACCGTTGCCATATCTGCAGCAAGGTCAAAGAACAACACAAGTAGGCTACTGTAAAACACACCCAACAACTCTGGCAATGACTCCACACACACATACATACTTATCATAACACTGTATACCAACACACATTAACATAACATTCAACAACACTGCCATGCTTTTTGATATGAATTTTGTGATCACTAAAACTGGTAAAGCAAAACATAGCTTTACAAAGCACAACTTCAGCAAAATTCTATTTTTGCCACTGTAGAGCAATGACTATGAAATGAAACAGGACTGAGCTCCAGCAGGTGAGCTCCCATTGCGCAGTAAACTGTCAAATGTTTTGATTAAAAATATAACCTTTCATCAGTCTACGTAAACAAACAAAACATAGGCTCACTTTCTTTTCACACGGTAAGAGATGGAATAAGAGATGGAGTTCAGCCTAATCTTCCAAGTTAAACAAAGACTAGGATTGTCAACTATACGTTTTACGGTATTGACAATTATTGAGTAGATATAAGGAAGAAAAAAACCTCCTCAACACACAATTCCACAAAGAGGAACGAAATATATAGTATTCTTCAATATTCTTCGGTGATTATGGTGTTAAGAATCATATATGGGATTTTTTTATTATTATTATAGACTAATATTTATTTCATACATTCATTCTCTAACACTCTATTCATATTAACATTTATTAACAGGAAACTAAGAATATATATATGTATATATATTCTCAATATGTTTTCCACAAGTAAAGTAATATGTTTTCCACAAGTAAAGCTTTATGACAATGACTTAATATATACACAGGAAGAAGAACCAATCATATGGTCACTGGATTAGAGCCTGCAGGGATTGCAGATATATATTTACATAAGCTAGGAGTAAACAAATGACAGGAATGTAGGATTGCACAATGTGGAATGAATATTAGATAGATGCAGTCATAAAAAAGGGGTGAAAATAATTTCTGAAATTATGTTATACTAGACTCATGTAGAATGCATCTACTCTACTTTGTTAGTGCCACAGAAAACTGACCTGAATGGTCATGAATGGTCTCTCTCTCTCTCTCTCTCTATATATATATATATATATATGACAGCTAATGCTAACGCCTTCCTACTAGACTGTTGCTTATTCATAGTATTTTCATGATGTCACATGCATTTCCTACTGATATGGTGCATTGCTAAATTACCTTTGTTTGTCATTTAATACCAAAACAACCTATTGCTTGCCTAACAAAATGATTGTATGGTGACATAATTAAATAAAATATAAGCTCTAAAGTGTGGCAGCAAAAACAAAATGAGTCCATGTTTTAAAGATACTATAGGTAAGAATGTTTAGTTGGTATTTTGTATGAATCTAGCAAAACTTTTCTTCTTAAATGCTTGGGAGTAATTCATGAGATGCTATGAGAGAGTTTGGCAGAAACACTGCAAGAACTCAGCAAGTCTGCAATCAGCTTCTCAGATTATTTTATGGCACTTCACCCTTCCAACCAATCAGGGATACTTCCAGGAGGGACAGTGTCCCACTCTTCCTGTCAATCACACTTACTTATACTTAGTATGGCTGTAGGACTGCAGAGGGATGGGTAAGAGGGAGCAGGGAATGTAGAGAGGCAGGAGGTGTGGTTTTGGCTGTTTTCCAAATCTAAAACTCAATTTGATGTCATTTTTCAATCTAATCTATAGCAGCTTTAAATTGTTCAGGATATTCCATCCATCTTATTAGTCAGCCAATAGCAATATACAGTCAGACACATAAAACAGCCCTGACAGAGACAACATTTATGCCACTGTGCAAATCAGGCCATGTGAAAAATTGTTATATTTTTTTTCAAGCAAGTTTCCCCTCTAGAAGAAATAAATTGACCTAATTTTCTATAGCTGGAGACAAATGGTCATTTACTTTTTCCATGGTTGTACCTTACAATGTGCAAATAACTCCAGGGAGAAACAAACTCAAAAAAGGCAAACAACGACAAATTTACTTGTGCACAATAATAACTACAACCACTTCTAACTATGCCTATAGTACATTACAACAATGATGTTCTTCTATTGTTTTGCTATTAGACATAATGCAATATTATGGAAACAAACTGGATAGCAATATTATGTCCTGATTCACAGAAAGATGTAATGGTTAGTTTTTATAAAGGATGACGTTAGTGCATGGGCCACTCTTTAACCATGGGACAATACATTATGTATAGAGACGATAAAGCGGATAAAATGTGAGTTGGTGAGAGGGTGAGACAGATGGGAGATGAAGAGAAGCCAGACACAATGCAATCAATACTGCGGAAAGGGCAGGAATGAAGAAGCACTGAAAGGAGAGTGGCGTTTCTACTGTAGGAGCTGGAAAGATGATGATAGCCAGGGGGTGCAAGGAGCTAGCTATGAGAACAGTGTTGATTGCTGTTATGCTATGCCAGTCTATAATCCAGTGTTACAGCTTCTATAGGGCCGTCTACAAGTCGATGAGCTGGTCCACCAGCAGCAGGGAGCGGGCCAAGCTGGGCAGGCTGGATTCAGAGCCGCCACTGTTACTGCGCGAGTGGCCTCCTGAAACTGGCCGGAAAGACAAGGGAAGGCAGGGGACAGGACAAATATAGGCAGACAGAGGGGAAAAAAGCAAAGGAGCAAGGAGTCACAACAAGCAAACAAAGCAGTCAAGGAAGGGGGTGAGAGGTCGAGAAGAAGAGAGAGGGAGAGAGAGAGAGAGAGAGAGAGAGAGAGAGAGAGAGAAGGCAAAATTTACCTATTTACCTCTAATGGTCTTGAAACACCCATAACTGAGCCTCAGTGGATGCAAGAATAGTGTATATGCACCTGATCCTGTCATTAATCCTTATTAACTATACTTTCAATGAGATTAAATAATTAGAATGTAGGAATAAAATAAACTAGCGTGGCACTGATTGGAACCCAACAAACAGCCTATCCCTGGTTGTGGTTTATCAATCCTACAGACCCACCTGTGCTTCCTTGAGGCTTACCTTGGGATGCAGAGTTTTTTCGGCCGGTGACAGGGATAGGATCGAACTCATCCTCTGTGACTGCCTCTGCGCTGACTTGGTGCGGCTCAAAGTCTGAGATCAGGAGGGAGGAGTCTGCAGAGGATTGATACAGAGAGGGGAAAAAAGAACAGAGAAGACAACAACGGGGTGAGGATTAATATATTAGCATGAAAGCCCAGAAAAGATAGATAGATAGGATAGATGAGGGATAGAAGGGGTGAAAAGATAAGAAGTAGAAGTAGTGTGACAATAATATTGTGGTCAGTCAAAAGAGCGAGCAACTAGTCATTAATTTTATTACTCCAACCTTAGAGTAGATGGTTCTTCCTCACAGGTGGAAACAAAACTGAGCCTGAGTCGCTGGATGAGGCAGTCTCTGTCCAGACAACCAACCATTTTGCTCCATTACAATAAGCCATACTCATAAGTCCTTTAGACTCTGAAGACTTGCCTGCTTTAGGCTGTGTGGAGTCTCCAGACAACAGACTGAAATCATCCAAAGCAGAGGCAGCAGAGGTGGGAGCAGAAGAGATGGAGGAGGTGGCACTGCTCCCTGCAGGAGGAGCGGACGGGCCAGAGATCAGAGAGCAGCCCAGAAGAGAGTCCTCCGCAGTAAGAGGATCTGGGACGGGACAGGAGGAGAGAGGAAATGTCAGCTCAAGGTGAAAGCACAAAGTGGAAAAAGATATAGATAAATGGATCGACGACTCTACCAATTTTCTTTTTTACTGTTTACAAATATTTCAAGATTTTATTAACTCTTAGAAGCTAAAAGTCAAAGTTTCAAGGACGCTACCCACAATGGTTAGTGCCTTGTGGGTAAAAAAAAAGGATAAATAAGCTTTCTCTTGGATTCTAAATGTAAATACATCAAAAAGGTGCTGGGATGGGTTTCCTGCAAGGTTTTGTAGCGCTAAGGATTTAGTAGTTCTTCAACACATTCATTCATTTCATGAGTGTTTCCTGAAACCCACGACACCCAATATTATGTTATAAGAGGATTTGGCAACATTTTCACCTTTGTGTGTGTATTTCTCATGTTTAGCACATTGTCAATTAGTTTTGAATCATCTCAAAAGCACTGTAGCAGTGAAATGGCTACAAATGTTTATATTGCACATTGGAAAGTTGATCAAAGGGCTCAAACAGATTTTGAAACACGCACATGCCTACTTGCATAGAGGCACACACACACACGCACACACACACATACACAAACCTTTTGCAGACTCCTCCACAGAGCCACCAAAGGGATCAGCCAAAGACAAAAGGTCAGGGAGCATGAGTGAAGACGTGTCTGGAGATTTGAGTCCTTCAATCAGCTTCTCTAATGGCCAGTGAAGAAAAATTGAGAAGAAAAGACATACTTGAGCAAAGCACACTGACGATGACAGCAATGAAAAATCATAACAAAAGAAAGTGAAGAGAGTGAGAGCGGCAATTTCCTGTTGGTGCACCTTATATGGTCCAAAGGAAAAAGTAGGAAAAGGTGGATAGTATAGCTACAGACAGATAAATACAGGACAAAGGACTGGGTTAAAAAGATAATCCTCACATCAGTCAAGTTAAAAACATAGCAGTGTGTAGGTCAAATGATGGTGAAAAGCTGCTGTCTTAGTGAACCATTTGTTCAATCGACCCAGAAATGACATATGAAGGACTAACCAACCCCACTGAGGTGAGTCATGTTTATTAATTTCATTAATTTGTAAAAGATGTGATTATTAGCAGTTTTCTCAATTATTATGAGGCCCACATTAGAGGAATTTGGGCTACAAGAAACCACTCTGACTTCAGGAACAAATTATTAGAAAATTAGAATTAAGAAAAAGTAATGGTTTGCAGGCATATACTTTTATGTATCCAAATTTTATTACATTTCAGATGATTAAGTGTTAAGCTAAGTTGGAAAAGCATCAGCATAACTGAAGTCTTGCTATACAGTATATACTGTATAAATATTGCTATATATGTTTGTTTATGTCTGTCTTAGCCCAAACATGAAGAGGGCAGATAATATGGCCTCTTGGGTCTTTATCTCAAGTGCTTCATGTATTTCCTCTAGGTTTCCTGGAATGTTAGCAGAAGAGGAAGAAAAAGGCTTTTAGAGATGTTTTTGGAAAACAAAATAATTATCTTTTACCATTTGTTGACTCTCTGTTGTGGCACAGGACATAAAAAAATATGAGAAAAGTGCAGCATTTTTTTTTAGGATTTAATGGATGTACTCCTTATCCTTCAATACTGGAAAATCACACACTAAGAATACCGCATGATCACAACTACAGATCATTCAATTCATATCTCATATTCAAACTTATTGCTTGCAAAGACAGTGCTTATTTTACAACAACAAACAAAAGGAATATAGCAAGGCCTTTTTGTGAGAGCTACATGGAGTGCTTTCCACCACAGACAGGGATCCTTACCTGGTGTATCTGAGAGATCTAGGGCACAGAAAGGATCTGGGACAGTCAGCAGTGAGGCTCCCGAATCCACATCAAGAATGGCTGATGGTCTTTCAACTAGGAAACAATGACATTGCAAAAGAGTGGGAGAAAGCAAAGAGAGAGGGAAGAGAGAAGGAACAGGGAAGGTATCTTCAAAAACCCTCATTCAAGTTCCTCAAGGCTTCTCTGCCCTCTAGCGAAGCCTAAAAGGTATTTAAATACCTTTTAGGTCAGCATGAAGCAGGACGATGGCTTTTGCTCCACTCGTCTCCGACTGTAAATGGCAGGTTCAGTGCAAATCACTACTAACATAATGATTGCAAGTGATAATCTTGGCCCTGCATTTTGATGACAGTATACACCATACATGTGAAATTGTTATGTGCATAATAATATGCCTGTGGTTATTGGCTAACAAAATGTAAATAACAATGTTGGGCAAGTTGGGCAACCACTTGTGCATTATTGATTGGGGCACTTTCATGCTGGAGATGAAGAAAAAAAATGGGACCATGGGACCAAATGTACCATGTCTCAAGGTAAGAATAATGTGCTTCATGTTGTTTTTCAAATACATGAAATAATAAGGTACACCCTGAATAAATTTGAAGAATAAATGCTTGCATATAAAACAGTGACCAGGCCCGATTAGACTGCTCCATGCGTGGTTTGATATATTTAAGTTGTTTAGGCCAATTACAACAATTAAGACCAATTCCAGTTACTGGAGTGAGAGCAGGGATGTTGTTGAGGTTAACAAATGAGCATCTCCCATCATAGATGTTTTGTGGAATTAGGCCCAGGACACTTCCAGGAGAAGCAACAGTAATTCCCTGCATCCTGGAGCCTCATCTTTCTATTCCCACACATCAAACCAATGCACTTCTACATTGAACCTGCATTTACACCTTGGCTTACATATTAAGAAATATCAAAAATTGGCAATGAGATGCTGACTGCCGGGAAATAAATTAGTAAAACCGCACATTGCTCTCTACTTGCTGTAACTCTATATTTATCTTACACGTTTCAGCTACAATTCCTCCATCAGAGTGTGTTACATATAAAGAAAGAAACTAGTCAGCATGTCAGTATGACTCGGCACAGTTGACCCTTCTGGCTTGAAACACCACACTCACACTCAGCAGTTCAGAAACCACATCGAACCAACATTTAAAGGCTAAAGAGACTTGAAATAGCCTGCTCAGAAACTGCACTGCATCGGGAAACAACAGGTTTGATCATGTAAAAATAGCTGTGGATGATGTATGACTAACCAATTCTTCTACTATAGTTAGACCATGAAATGGGTTTCCACACTTTGAACCGCAACTGGAGCCTTTCTTTTCAGCCAGAGCCAATGGCTGCTCTTTTCAGCTGCTTGTGAAGCTGCCTGTTTGGCCTGGCAGAAGTGTTGAACAACAAACTCTTAAAGAACAGACTAAATAAACTGGTAGTGGACAGGGCTACACACACCCACAGTACCCAAACTCCACAGGTCACACTCTGGCTTTCAAGCCCTGCTGTTGAGCCTTGGCTGCTAATTCAGTGTATCTAAGCTTCTTCCTTTCATATGCTTCATCTTCCATGTCTTCCCATGGTACATTGAGCTCTATAAAGTTACAGCCTGCTGAATGTTGAACTACAATACCAGGTCAGGTCTTACCCTGACTATCTCTGCTCAGACTTGAGATTTCAATCTCAGTGTGAGCTACCTTGCCAAAGTCTATAGAAACTTGAAGCTAATTCACGTTTAGTATTTTGGATTGATTTTCACTCCAAACATCTGCTTTGTTTTAACAGACATTGTCACTGAATGCAGACCTTTTAATGTCAACAAGCTGCCTAACAGGTGATCATTGTGAAATGATGGGTGAGAAGTGATTTACACCAGATCAGGCAGCAGACATTTATGCACATGGCCCATTAAGCAGAAGTTGAAATATGCAGAGCCGCCAACAAAGCTGCACACAAGCAGTTGATGGAAATTATGAACTGGGGAAAGAACAGCACTTTGTCAAGAAAGTCATTTAATAATGTGCTATAATAAAATCAAAGCCTCAACTGACAGCAATGGGGTAATTTTCCAAAATGTCCAAAACAGTCAAAAGGTATAGTGTGCCTTACCAGTTTCCTGGAGTGTATTTTCAACAGGTGAGGCCTGCAAGCCGGGTATTAAGTCTTCAGAGGACATTATCTCAGGTTCTGAAGGTATGTCTGATAAAAACAAAGTCCAAGTTACTTCCATTACTGTCTACCACACACACACACACACACACACACACACACACACACACATACACATCTTACCATTAGGCTTTTTGTCAAAGTCATTGGTTAACAGGTCCGCTGCAGTGAGGTTGGAGAAGTTGTCATCATCAAAAGGGTTCCATGCAGGCTGTGTGGGGGTGTTGGTGGCAGAGCCAGAGGCAGGCGCAGCAGGCGCAACTGTGCTGCTGTCCTGGCCTGCATCACAAACACCGGGCTGCACAGACTGGATGTTCGGCTGAGTTGTAATGAGTGATCTAGAGGGAAGGAAAAAAACACATACAATTATATTATAAATGAGAAGAAAAACAGGAAAAGAACTGAACTTGAATCCCTCTGGATGGATGTCAGAATTTAAGATCTTGTCCAATTTGATAGTGACAGAGTGTGTGACCAAACCAATGCGCATTTGAGGTCATGGTTTTACTCCAGTAAATGTGTCGCTTACTGGTTGAGGGCAGCATCTCCAGCAGCTCCTTGTGGTTGTTGTGAGGAGTCGTTCACTGGACCTCCAGTAACAGCAATCTGTGTGGTGTCACCCGGGACACGCCTTTGGCCCCGCTCTTCAGTAGTCTTTGGGGACGCAGGTGGAGTCTGACTCTGGTTGAAAGAGGCATGGCGTGACAAGGAAAGCAAAGGACAGTAGATCAACAAATTACAAAATCACAGAAAGTCTCACAGCCAAATTCATGCATTTAAATGCAACAGCAGAGGGGTAACAAGCCATGTTGGTAAGTTTTCATTTATAAACAGTCAAATATTTTGGTGAAAGCAAACACATTCTTAGGGATAAGAAATAGAAACGGAGATGAGGCCAAGCGTTGAATGCTGACGGCATCAGGACGATAACGGATGGATGCATGGATGGATGGATGTACGGATAGATGGATGGAAGACATAAATGTTACTCAAGACCATGCAAGTTAGTTAAAGATTTCGTCCAAAAGCAAAAGAATGGGGAAAATGATTCATTCTGACAACTCGACAATGATGGTGATGTTCAGGCAGGGTTTGAAGTTGGATGGTTAGCAGCAGGCCAGTTACCGTCTTCTCTATCTCAGCTGCTTTTTGGCTGATCTCAGTGGAGCTGGACTGCACCTGGGCAGGTGACGGCTGGGTTATCTGTGGCTGGAGAATAGGTTGCTGCTGAGATGCAGATGGCTGACCAGAGGCTGGTTTGGTGGGAGAAGGCTGAGCTGCGGGCTGCTGAGCCTGGCCAGCTTGTTTACGTCGAGCTGGGCGTTGGGGTGGGGCTGGGCTAGATGGAGGCTGGGCTGCTTGCTGCGAGATGGGACTGGCCAAAGGAGGAGATGTGATCTGTTGCTGAACTGTGGGCTGTGCTTGGGCTTGTGGTTGGGCATCAGTCTTGGTCACGGACGATGCTCCTCCCCCTGCTGTTGTGATCTCTGCTCCTGTAGCTGCTATTGGCTGCACAGGCTATCACACAAAGATGGATGACACAATCTGTTGTCACCAAACCCTTACATCTGGAAACCAGGTTCATCTGATAAGAATAATCCTCTAAGTGCTTCAGGACACAAAAGCAACTGAACATGTGACGGTAGCCATTTGTATGTCAGTCCCCACCCAGACATGCACAGCCTAACATGCATTACAGGTTTACTGAAGATTTGCCTTCTGCATTCATTTGTTTTTCCTTTTCAGATAAAAGACAACACAGATTTGTTTGTATTAATTTGCACCTGCACACAAGTCTTTCAGTTATTTAGTGTAGCATGACTTTATGTACCTGCTTCTGCTGAGCCACAGCCTGACTGGAGCTGTTCTGTGACTGGCTGATAGCTGCCTGCGGCAGAGCTGAAGTCTGTGCCTTCTGCGACTGGAGAGCTGCAGCTGGCTGAGAGAGGTCTAGGCTGACTCCTGTGGGAGGTGAACAAGAACAGACTACTTGTTACTCAAGAGCATGAAAATATTTTGCATTCCATTTAGCACTGTGCAGAATAATGTAAATATCAAACAACACAAATATCTCTGTGGGGACATTTGAGATTATGCTTAGCGTAAACAAAATTTATAAAACAGGATTTTATAATCGCTGATAAAAAAAATCAATAAGATTTGTATCAGGTACAAAAAAGTATATCAACTGAATCAGCATTAAGTGACACAGTAGAGCACAAATAGAGAAAAAGATGGCTCTTCATCGCTGCAGCAGCCTCACTGGCTTTGATTGGCTCAGGAAGTTTAGAAGAAATTACAGAATTATTGGATTATGGAATAGAATGCAAAAACTTTAAAGTCTTACATATTTACTTTAGTCGTGTAAGAAGAGTCAACAGATGGTGCCATTAAAGTTATCATTTGACATAATTAATTATTTAAGGGAAAATTTATTTTTCAAACTTTCACATATTTAAATCAGAAATCTATATAGACACTCCACAACAAAGCACTACCCGGCCCAATGGCACACAGACAAGGTAACGACACATTCACACCACAACACGAGATCCACCACAGTGCAGCGGAAACTTCCTGATTCTTGCAGCTCTGCAAATCGTCGTTCAAAAGATGGCACACCTCAGTGAGCGAGGCCTTATCCAAGAGCACAGGCGTCTGTTAAACTCAGAACATTTAAAAGATTTGGCCTGGTAATGCCATCTATTTTGACGTTCTCTTAAAGCTGAAATATGCAACTTTTTTTCACATGAAAATTTAAATAAATAATTAGGATAGATTATACAATATCGGTCTGTGTCTGTCTGTGACCCTGTGTCTACACGTCCATAATCCTGGTCCTCAGGCATAAAAAAACAACTTAAGTACCATTGTGCAGTACTTAAGTCAAGGTCTGAATCGGTACAGACTGGAATTGCTCTGACAGATTACTAATATCGTTAAAGAGGGAGAATTTCTCCTACACTTCCTTCAGCAGAGTGGTACTCCTCTGATTACAACTGTGGGGACATGGGGATCAGGACTGAGTACTGCACTCACCTATGGGCTGAGCTGCTCCAGCAGGGATATTAGCCCGCTTGCGAGGGGTGAGGGCAGCAGGCTGGATGGGCAGAATGCCGGCAGTAGGCTGAGTATGGGCTGCTTTCGGCCTCTGTCGAGGGGTGATGGAGGTTTCAGTGGTGGGAATTGGATCTGTCAGTCTGGGAACAAATGAGGACATTAGCCTTCTTGTCAATCATGACAAACACAGTGTTCAAATAATTAGCTCACAAATATCAAAATACTGGCTGGATCCAACTTCTTCCACAATTAATAAAACAACAATGACTAGAGAAACTTAAAGAGGAAATTTTAAGATTTTAAGCAATGATATATCTTTAAAATGTTAGAATTAATTGAGAGGGATCAATTTATGAAGAACATCTGAAAAGACTGTAATAATACATATACGCCAAACCCAGCAAACCCACACACACACACACACACACACACACCCACCCACACCCCCTTTGTGTTACTACAGCTTCAGTGGGAATATAATGTAAGCAGGTCATGCTCACCTGGCCTTAGTCTGAGTCTGGCTTTTCTTCGCTGCAGCAGCCTCACTGGCTTTGATTGGCTCGGGAAGTTTAGGAGGAATTGGAGAATTCTGGATTATGGAATAAAATGCAAAAACTTTCAAGTCGTAAATATTTACTTTAGTCATGTAAGAAGAGTCAACAGATGGTAGCATTTGATATAATGAATTACTTATTATTTTTCAAACATTTAAACCAGAAATCTACATAGAAATTCCCCACACAGCACTGGTACACAGACAAAATTTCACAAGACAAGGTAACAACACATTCAAACCACAAAATTCATCACAGTGCAGTGGAAACTTCCTGATTCTTGCATCTGGCTGTTTCTACTGATGTTATTAAGGCATCTGTTTATGTAGGTCAGGCACAGAACCCAAGGCATGCCCCACCGAATTCAACAGGAGAATCAACCCCAGAGAAAAGGAAGACAGACAGGCCCAAATATGCCACCACAGTTGACCCCAGTGCTGAGAGAGACTGACCTTCACATTCTGAACAGGGCAAGTCCGCTGAGCTAGTTTAAAAGCAAAGTGGGACACCTGGAAGATATCTGGTCTTTTGTCTGGGTCTGGCTCCAGCATGTACCCTGACAAACACCATGCAGAAAGAAGAGAGTGAGACTCAAGACGTGGAAGTGGAAAAGAGCGACAAAAGTACGACTAGACAATAGTGACACCCAAACCTACAACCGTACTGAGCAAGACTGAAACCGGTGTTACTTAAAACATGAATCAATGCAAAAAGGAGGACTAACGGATGAGGCAGTGAAGATCGTAGGAGTAGCGGGAGTTATCTGGAATGGTGAAGCTGCCATCACAGATGGCCACCTGGCTTTCGCCGAAGGGCAGAGTGAAGAAGCACAACTTGTACAGCAAACAGCCCAGTGCCTGGAGAAGACAAACACATGGATGCCCCATCCACCAAACACACACACACACACACACACAAACAAACACACACACACACACACACACACAAAGTAAGTCAACAACAAAAAAACAGAAAAAAATACACATTTTCCTCTAAAGGTTTAAAAACGGTTTCTTCACAACCCAGAAGCAATCCTGGAAAATTTGTGCCCATAAAAGAAAAGCATTATTAGCACCTAAACCTCCCTCTTCTTTGGTTCTACACTGTCTATGAACTGGTATAATGTGGTAGATGAGACATATGAAAGGAAGAACCTTTGATACACCGAGTTAGCTGAGGCTAAACAGTGAGGCTGTAAAAATAGGGCAAGCCATATCTACTACCAGTTTACCCAGGAAGGTATGGATTTGTGATCAGGGCTTACATCAGGCCACAAAGGCAGCTTCTAAACAGCCGGAAATCTATTCATGACTAATAAGACAGTAGTCTTAGACAGCAGAAGTCTTTGATTATATCTTTCTGCAATGAGTACACTCATAAACCACAACACAAATGCTTGGCACTAGCAAACAGAGGCTATAATAAATCTATAAGGATTATCACAGGAAAAAGTGTTGTCAAAGTCTGAACTTCACCCACCCAGATATCTGCTTTAGTAGTGATAATCTTGTTGTTGTAGAGGTTCACCATCTCAGGGGCACGATATGATAAAGTTGTGTACCTGAAAGAATCCAGAAATAAACAATGAAGAGAAGAAACAAGAAAAGTACCTATTTGTGCTATGGTAACAAAATTGACACAACAAAACATTCAAAGTATTAGCTGCATATTCACCATTCATTGTGACCTGTGTCAGAATTGCTTGATACTATAATTAATAACCACAGCTGGTCAGTTCCATCTCAGTACTCTTGAGTCACTGATATAATGTTATTGTAATTAAAACGTCTCAGAAAGCTAGCAAAAACACAGCAAACAAAGTTACATGAAGTTGGTACATGGATTTGTCAATGCTTCCCCCAACACACAAAGCACCTACAACATTCAAATGCAACACAGCAATGCAGCACTGATGGAATTTTCCATTTGAAATTGAAGAATGTCTGCTGGGCTTGATCAACATAGATGAGGCATGCAAGGTACAAATGTTTCACTAAATGGTGATTTTAGCAATAACAAATGCGATTTTGCAGCAAGCAGAACTTCTTTTGCATAAAAGATTTTCAGCAGTGCTGTGCTGACCAAATAAAAATGAGGTGAGAACCTGGGACAAACTCAATAAGTCCACAGTAATCACAAGGTCACACATTAATAAAACATATCCTGCCAATTTCTGTGCTGCATTACCTAAAAGAAGTGATGAAGAGATGCTACAAAGATGCACCAAAAAAGATGCTAAGAGGCACAAACTTTTTGATTTCTTCCTCCACAGTGGCCACTCCTTCGGTCTGTGGGCTCTGGAACTTGTTGGTGGCGCTGCCAAAGTCACACAGCACATAATGACCCTTGTCATGCAAGAGGATGTTCTCTACCTGCGGATAAATAATGGATGAGACTCAAACATAGCCAGGCAGAGAATAAAGCAGTTTTGAGGATGACACTGGGTTAAAAATAAAGGGCCCAATTCAGACTTTGACTTAACCACTGCACAGTGGTGCGTGCCAATTCAAACCCTGCAGTTTTGCATGAGGAGAAGCGGCCTCCTGCATGATGCGCACTTGAGATGATGAATATGTAGATCAGGGCATGGCCACCTTCACATTATGATACGCAGATTGATTCTAACTCTGACTTAAGTCCATTGGTGTGCACCTTTACACATGCCAAAACCCTATGAAATGTCTAGAACTCATCATTTTCATGATGTAAATCAAGAAATTTGCTCACCAATAAACAGCAAATAAATGCACCAAGATCTGCATTATTGCGTCACAGTGCAATGCTGTTAATAGGTCTCTGAAACATTGCAAAGGTATATTTTATGTAATTTGACTGTGTCCTCTCTCCCCTCATTAGTCTGACCCATACTCATACACAGCTTCAACTCACACACAATTGGTTCACAACAGATCATCAAAGGAGACAGCATTACCTGGGTGCATGGAGAGTGCCAAGAAATTATTTAAATGTGATGAACAGGCGGCCAGTATATCCAGTGTGTATGCATGGGTAGCACTTTGATCACTATACTGTGTTGTCTATTGAAGAAAGATGATGGATGAGCTGACATGCCTCCTATGTCGCTCCAGGTAACACGCATCATTTCCATCCTAGTCATAGGTGCTGCGTTAGATGGACAGTGCGTCCGGGGATATCTTGGTAATATCTCAAGCCTCTGTTTCCTGCTGCCTGTCACAGCTCTTAGTAGCAATGATTGACATGTCAAAGAATATACTGTATGTACACTGTCCAGACACTATAGTGAAAAAGCACACAATCAAGAGCAGACTCCATTGTGTTGCAGGCTTTCCAAACATTGTAGTTCCCATCAACTGTACACATGTAAGCACCAGGGTGCCAAGCGCACAAGAACGGCTTTACAGGAATAGGAACAGACAGAGTTCCATGAACATTCAACTGGTAAGTGATAAAGATGTGGCCATAACAAGTGTTTGCAATGTGAGCAATGCAACTGGGGAGTGGCTTGTCAGTGAGTTGAGTAGAATGCAGCTGTCATTAAGAAACTCATCTTATCATTGCGATTTTTTAGAAGCAAAAATGCAGAATAGCTAAAATCACTTCAGATTTTGTAAAGAATTTTCTAAAAGTTATGTGTCACACCTGTGACCTCAAAGACACACAGACTGTTGACTGCTATGAACAACGTAAGTAAACACAGTGGGAAAGGATGGCACAGCGCACAGGAACAAGGTGCAAGGGGGTTTATTCACACAAAACATTATTGTTATGGGAAAAAAACGCAAAATTAAATTTTGCCAAACAGTTCAACACATTCTGCAAAAAAATGTGAAGAAATAAACGTGTTTCAAAAGCACCAGTTAACTAAAATAACACACAAGGATTAATCCCTAAACAAGCAATAAGCCATAGCATTAAATAAAATAGTTCAAACAAGAACTTCACCTCTCAAGGTTGAACCATGGACCTCACGCAGCACCTCAGTAGCCCCAGGAGTGAAGAGGATTAATTAGGCATTTTAAAGCAGTTTTACTCCATGTATTATTTATGCTTTTAAAATATTTATGGATTTTACCAACAGTAATCCTTGACGAGTCTCTTGTTCCTCTTTAACAAGGTTTTTGATGGTTTAACTTGGTTTGACTATTTGGGAGTGTGAGTGCTGCCGCCCCCCCCCCCCAGTGCATCTCATATTAGGCGACCTGGAACGTGTTCATCTGTTTGGCACAACCAGGAAGTGACAGAAGAGACAGGAGAGCAGAGTGACTTGGTGAGAGATTGTTTGAGAGTTATTGTTCTTTCTTTGTGAATCTTAATAAAGTGGAAGATACAGTGGATTATTGTCATGTGTTTGATGATCTTTTGTGAAAACAAAGTTGTAGGGAGATAGAAGGGGAAACCGATTTCACCCTGCTGTTACTTTGTGTGGGAGCGGACGCTCATTGACTGTGCACTGTCGTTATAGACGCAGAGGCACTGGCTTCTGAGCTGGTTGGGGCAGAGATTTTGGTGAGTTGATTGCAGGGAGCGGTGACATTGCATGCACTGTCACATTATGTTCTGTCCCGTGAATGTACCGAGGGCATGTTGACAATTCAATCTCAATGTGCCGAAAAGGAGAAATGTCCATGGCCTGATTTTCCACTGTACCAGTGGAAAGGAAAAAGAAGCCAAGGTTTTATATAAACCTGTGCACAAGTGAAGGCACGCCCAAAACCTTCGGTGTGCATGTTGAATTGTTCAGGTCTGAATAGGAACGGCTCAAACATGTGGATCTCAGTCCGCTAAAGACATAACTCTAAACAGTCTGAATTGGGCCCAAAGAGAACACGACAACAATGTGTAAACTATAGTATTTCAATAGGAAACCAATACAAAAATAAGGACATAGGGTGTGGTGTGATACAGGACACAAGTGTCAAAATGTTTCACCTTGAGGTCTCTGTGGATGATAGGTGCCTTGCGCTGGTGCAGGCGAGAAACGGCGTCACAAGTGTCACAGAAGATTTGTAGCACCTCAGCCTCAGTGAAGCCGGTCTGCAGCCTTTGATTCATCAAATTGACCACCTGCCCCCCTGCGAAAACATAAGATCCAATATATAGCAACCCAAAGAACAATAGGGGAGGTCAACTTTACTGGTATCTGATGGTATTTTTAATTGTATCTGTTATTCCACTATTACATTGGTCTGCATGATAGAAAAATTATCATATGGCTGAAAAAAATACAGTTGAAAATTTCTGCCAACACTACGCCACAGCTTTTCTCCTTCCTTTTTGAATACAAAGATCATTGCCATAGCAACAAAAAAAACATATGTAATTACTCCATAGGATTTCCATTATCTCTAGTTGAAAAGAATCTTAATCAGTCAGTAATTGTTTACCAATTAATTGCATGACTGCAAAACATCAAATAAAAGAGGATATGTACCTAATGTGTAGCATTTCTAACTGGCCATTGCTGAAGCTGCCACATTAAACAGACATGCGGAGATATGGTTTCTCCCAACAAGAGAAGTCAATGGAGAACGGTAGGATGTGTCTGCCTCTGCTGGTGACTAGTGAGACTGCAAGTAGATTAATTGTTTTCTGACTAGGTGATGTCACTGGTTACTGTCTTGCTGCTGCTGTTCAAGTGAGAGGAAGGAGTCACATTTAAGCACATCTTTCTCTATGACTGAAGATTCAGTACCTTAGCATCATATTATGTTTTCATCTGAAAACCGCACAGTGTTTGCTGTTTGTAATCTTTCCTGATTTCCTTTTACTAACCGTCTCTGATTCACTGCTGCTGTATAGCTCTGCTTAATGTTCTGGTTTTTCCTAACCATGATACTTTAAAAATAGCAGTAAATCAATAGACTAGAGTCTCAGATGGAATAAGAATGGAAAACTTTCCTGGGCTATCTTCCTGCATGGTAATACTTAATTTTGATATTTTCATATTGAGTTTTTTCTACCACAAGAATGGAAGTGAGAGAGAGAAGGAGGACCTTCTCCAGTTACTAGATCACTTCCCCACATCCAAATTTTCCTTGCCATTACGGAAATGTTGACCCTGTAGTTACATGTGGAGTAGTCATAACATAATTACTTAGAATATTCATTTCCATCTGCGGAAATAGGATGGAGGTACCAAAAAGTGTAATACGACACCATTTTTAGATATCACATTTACATAATCTTATACCTGACATAGTAGAACCTCATTTATTTCACCGGGGGCCAAATAGAGGTCATTTGGCTAAATTAAATGTTTTGGAATACCTGAACATGTTGAAGTTCCAGACCAAAGTCAATTCGTTGTCGAGTGAAAACCTTTTATCTCCAAAATGCCAAACTTTGCAGGAACTAAGAACAACAGTCTGTTTTTAGTTGGAGTTGCAAGTTTTTCAGCCAACAGCGACAATATGAAACATGCAAATGTGGATTCTGAAATGCCGCATAGTCTCTGGTTTGACATTTAAATGCTTGAAGTTGTATGTAGGAATAATAACACAACAAAGAACAATATACCAGCATGCAGACTCTTGACTTGTGTTGGAGTTGCTATCCAGCATCTGTTAATTATGTGCCTTTGGATGTGGATATACATGAACCTTAATGAAGACAGTGATTTCTACCCAGACCTTTTTTACCTTTTGTACCTTTATAGCCACTAAACAGCCTGCATAAAACCTCTTCTTAAAATAACAACTACAGAATCTTTTTTCTTAATCAAACAAGCAACAGTATAAACTTTAACAGCTGGGCTGTGCTGAGAGGCTCCCAAATGCAAATCTCTTTCAGCATCATGTCCAACAACATTTACTTTGTCTACTAGAGTGGGATATAACATGAAATATGTGGAGAGAGTGCCCTCAAGTGGGATACAGTTATCAAGCCTACTTCAGCAGAGACGTTAGAATACAGTGAACCGGAGGACAAAATCTGTCTAAGGTAGGGACAGACTGGAAGTTGGCCAGCAGAACTAAAGATGAAAAAGTACAAAGCTATTATTATTATTATTATTATTATTATTATTATTATATGAACCACTACACAGTTCCTGGTTTTATATTTACCTCCCAGGTGACCTGACCTTCCAGCATATTTTCTAAAACTGGGAGGCAAATGCAAAGGAAAACATTATTCATTTCTGGCGTAGTGAGAGTACATATCTGTGCAGCAACCATCGACTGTTCATGTTCACGAGGCTCTAGCCTCAAACTGGTGCGCACTGCCAAGTTCAACAGTCTATAATTCACGTCAAGATGTGGGTTCAGCACTCAAAAGGTTGACTATGAAAAGAATATTTAATTTGCAAAGGGAAAAAGTACAACTAATGTTTTAGCATTCAAGCCATTCTGCATTTTCTCATACCAGTTTATGCAGTGTTGTATGATGAAGCTAAATAGTTTAATAGTCACTGTGATGTTACTCATTTAAGATTTATGGCACTGCAGCTATTTTACCAAGCCAGTTGTTCAAAGTGCAGATACCTGCAGACAAAAGATAGGCTAATAACAGAAGTGACTATACCACATCAAATGCCTGTTGTTATTTTGGTACTTTATTTTATTCAATGCTAAAAAAAAACTTTCCCTGAGATGAAAAGGTTTTATCCAGAGAAGAGTAGTTTGACAGCCAGTTATGTTGCAATTATGCCACATTTATAATAATATATTTTTTTCTCTCCCACATGGCAATAGCCAATCAATGGATACTGGACATTTCAACTTATTTACAATATTACTCTCCTCTGTATAATGAGTCTTGACAGGTTATCCCTAAGCTTCTGACTAGAGTCAAGGAAAAAAAAAACAGCAGTTGGCTTCCCTATACAAAGTATGGCCAATGAAGAACACCTCCAAGTCTGGATATTCAGCCATGTTTATGTGTGCACTTACAGCAAAACTCTCAGCAGGCGTGGCTTTGTTTCTGTTGTTACTTAACAAGCTCAACAGCAAAGGAATACAAATTAATTCTGAAATTGAAACACTTTCAGTCCTCAAAACATTTGGTTGCCCCCATCCCACCATTTTCCATTCAGCACTCACCCTTGCAGTAGTCCATAAGTATGAGAACCTCCCATACTTCTCTTCCTCCCATAGCTGTGATACTCGAGTCCAGGTAACCAACAATGTTCTTGTGACCGACTAGATCTTTCTGCAAGAGCACAAACACACATTCGAGAACATCAATTAGAAGGACTGTGCATAACAGCTATGGTTTCAATCAAAAACGACAATTATGCTGCTGCACAGTGTGTGTTTGTGTGTGTATGTGTGTTTGTGTGTGTATGTGTGGTTGTATGTGTGTGTGTGTGTGTGCTAGTTTACAGGAGCAGAAAGTAAATGACATGCTGCCAGAAAAGAAACAAAAATAATGGAATAGATGGTAAGGTGGTGGTTTAGGTACAGAAGATTGCAAACTGTGCTAAATACAGGGTTAAGATTTAAACACTGAGACAGTGTCTGAACCACCAACAGTGGCAGGAACCTTGTTCTAAGTGAATGGGGCCCAGTGGGGAAAAGGGTCTGATCTCAGCTGTTTTCTTTCAGTCCTGGAAAATGACAATAAGTAGGCTACTGCTTTTTTGAGCAGAGAGTTTGTGTGTAGGCTTACAGGTAAAGAGTCTGGGTGTCATCCTCGACAGTACACTATCGTTTCAATCTCACATCAATAACATAACCCGGTCTGCATATTTCCATTTACGAAACATTAATCGCCTCCGCCCTTCTCTCACCCCTCACACCACTGCCATCCTGGTTCACAGCCTCATCACCTCCTGTCTCGATTACTGTAACTCACTTCTTTTTGGTGTCCCCCACAAATCCCTCCATAAACTCCAACTGGTTCAGAACTCAGCAGCCCGCATTATCACCAGAACCCCCTCCTTTCACCACATCACCCCCGTCCTCCAGCTGCTCCACTGGCTTCCGGTAAAATTCAGAACCACCTTTAAAATCCTCCTCCATACTTTCAAAGCCATCCACAACCTTTCCCCCCCTATCTGTCTGATTTGATCCATATTGCCACCCCCTCTCGCTCCCTCAGGTCCTCCTTCTCCCTCCACCTTTCTGTACCTTCCGCCCGTCTCACCACCATGGGGAGCAGAGCTTTCAGCCGCTCTGCTCCCCAACTCTGGAACTCACTCCCACCTGACATCCGCTGCATTGATTCTTTGCCCCAGTTTAAATCCAGACTCAAAACTCATCTGTTTAAAACTGCATATAGTTTACAATCTTTATTTTATTTTATGTTGTGTTCGTTGTTTTGTCTACTTTGTTGTGTTTTTGTCGATTTGTGAAGTGTCCTTGAGTGTTTTGAAAGGCGCTGCAAATATAATGTATTATTATTATTATTATTAAATCAGAGATGTATTGTGGGGGCAAGGGCATGTAATATTTTGTAAGTTAGAAAGTAGGACAGCTGGTGGAAAGAGGCTAAAAGCAGTTTAATATGATCAGGTTTCAGGTTCGTCTAAGTGTTCTGGCCTCTGAGTTTTGAATAAGTTGTCAGTCTCTCAGTAAGAGAGCATTGCATGGCTGTAGTTAATTCTGGAAGAAACAAAATGATGGATCAATTTCTGCAATCAGTAAAAGAGAAGCAATGGCTAATCCTGGTGATATGTCTTAGGTGAACATTTCCCAGTTTAGAAATTACCTTGATGTGATTGTCAAAGTCTAGACCAAAGATAATTGCCAAATGTTTGACAGGTGCTTTTGAAGTGAAGCCGTTTAAAAACGATAGAAGTCTGATAACGGAGTTATCACTGCTTCCTAGGGTCTAAGATAAACAATTCAGTTTTGTAGAAAGAGAGTTGTTAGTTATCCATCATTTGATGTCTAAGATACAGGTTTTTACATTTTTAGCTGCATTACATCACCAGATTTGATTTCTAAGTTAAATTGTGTCTCATCTGCATGAGAGTGAATAAGAATTGCATATTTATGGATAACACTACTGAGGAGGAATGCAAAGTAAAAATGAGAGAGGCCCTAAAACAGAAACCTGTGGGATGCCAAAATAGAATTTAAAGCGGGCATCATGCAGGTGTCACAATCAGACAGGTATAAGCAAAACCAGTTAAGAGCAGTACTGCAGACACCACCAAGACTTTCTAAATGGTCCAGGAGGATGTCATGACCAACAGTATCAAAGACAGCTGTTAAATTAAGCAAAACAAGAAATGATATAGTGCAGGGCTAATATCAGATTATTTGTTACTTTTATTAGAGCAGCCTTAATGCTGCGCTGTGGTCTGAAGCCATTTGAGAAGATGTTAGAGATATTATTTTAATTAGGAAAGTAAGCATGCTGCTGGACTACAGCTTTTTCTAGTATTTTTGAGATGAATGGAAAATTGAAAAATTGTCTGTAGTGTTTCAGACATTCAAGGTTGAGGTTGGACCTCTTTAATAATGATTTGATAATTGGTACTTTGAATGAATCAGAAACAATGCCACAGAGGAAAGAGAATTACAGAGGAAACACCAGATGGACCTAAGACCGGGAGCAAATCTTTAAATAATTCTGTGGCAAAATGCTATGCCATATTGATGCCATAACCCATTTGTAGAATTTCTGCAGTGGAACAGCAGCAAAAATATGTGGCTGGTCAGACTGTGCTGGGATGCAGTGTCAGGTCATCACCTGCAGAGGGTGCTGCAATGGAGATCTAAAATCAGTAATCTATTAGGTAATCGAAAAATGTCAAGTACTGCAGCTGAGGTGAAGGGGTGTGTGTGTGTGAGAGAGAGAGAGACGGAGAGCGAAAGAAAGGGAGAGAGAGAGGATGGGGGAGAAAGAGAGAGGACGGGAAAGAGGTATTTCAATTTGAGAGAAAACTACGAAGACCAAACAATCTCATAAGGAGGAAAAACAAATGTCACATGATGGAGAAATACGTCAGTCAGACACCGCATGTTTACATCACACTGCACAAATAAACACAGTGATTTGTATGTGTAATCCAGCATCTGTAAACTGATTTGTAAATTTGTAAAAACATCTGTGAATACATGTTTTTCAATTTTAATTAATATATCATGTTTTCATATTTTTATATTTTCACCTGTGAATTTCCATCTATTTGTGTGGAGCCACCAAGGAATCCACAATTGCGAGATGCACAAAACTAGCCAGAAAAACAAGGATAAGACTTCTGGTTTGAGCATTCAGCCTTCAAAAGGCGAATATTTAAATGTGTAAAAATGTAGATTTAAGCTAATTTATTTTTATTTAATCGTCAAACCCAATAAAAGAGAACTCACATTTATGTTTGATGTTATAATAATGATGAAAAATGCCATAATATGCACCATTTTTAACTATTTCACTGTGCAACAGCCATACTGAACACATGCTAAATTGGACACTCCACAATTCACCCTTTATTGTTGCTTTACAAAATCTATTATTGAAATACTCATATACACCTGTACCTTAACAACACACTAACATTTAAACCCAAGCAGAAAAATTATGGCAGGACCTCAAACTCAACTAGTGATACTACAAAATGATTCATTCAGTGCACTGAAGTTGCCCCACTAAAGGATATATATTTTAATGAAGGAGGAGTCAGAATTGGGCATGACATCACTGAAAACAACGCTTCATCCTGCGATGCCACCAGAGTAAAATTATAAGGCATTTTAGCAAGCAGCTAAAAAGCATTTTGTGTTATGAGATAATTGTAAACTCATCTTCATCCACACCTTTTGCTTCAACTCCTGCTGCTTTTATGATGAGTGAAGAACATACTCAAGGCGCTGTTGAAGACTTCCTTGAGGTATTGAGGAACAAAGCTAGGGAGTTATTTAGCTTTAAAAGAACCCCAATTCAGATCAGCGGTGACAGATCTACATTGTTGTTGAAGGCTGGTTTGCATATCTTCAATGGAGACAGCATCAGCATGTACTTGTTGCACTGCTGGAGAATCATGAAAGGATTATGCAAAAGTCATCTAATGCAGCAGTCAAGTGACATTTGTAAACAACAGTATGTACATTACCAGAGATAAACAGTATGAACTGGTGATATACATCTTCAGCATTCTGCTAAATGCCACAGAACCGGAAGGAATGGAGGGAATCGTCCCTGATGCTGCATTGTAGTTGGTAGAAAAAGTAATTCCTTACTAGTGGAAGCTAGACTTGCCCGATTGATGTCTAAAAGACAGAGGCTGCCAAAGGTAGAATTGGATGATAAGGGTGTTCAACAATTTTCAATATATCACACTGATAATGATGACTCAGCTGATGTAAACTGTAAGAGTAACTTTAAACAAGTAAGGGCAAATCCAATATTCTCGTTTAAAACTTTCCTCCCAACTATTCCAATGATACAAATGAAGTATTTAGGCCTCCTCTAACCTGATTTTCATAGATTCTCTCTTAATTATCCCTAAAAAAACCAAACAGAGCACAAAGCACAGCTATTAGTGAGGTAGTGTTCAAAATACAAAGCTTTGTGGTATTTTTTTTTTTACATTATTATGACATCAAACATTAATCCAAGCTCATTATTATTGGGTTTGATGAATAAAAAAAATAAATGTATGGAATGTATTAAATTTATTTTTACACGTTTCAACTTTTGCAGTGTTATTTTGAAGGCTAGAGGGCCAATCTGGAAGTCTTTTTCGTGGTTATTCTGGTTATCTTAACGCATCTAGCGTTTGTGGGTTCCTAGAATTTGCAGGCGCAAGAAGAGTCTAAAAAGTATTCACACAAACAGATGGAGATTCATAAATATATTTACATCTAATATGACCTTGCCAACTCCAAACAAGTTTAAGGACGGTGAATATGGTTAAACTATGCAAATGGACATACTTGTGTGGAAAATATTGAAAATATACCACCATTTTTTTCAAAAAGCGGGTTGCAGATCAAATCACTCTGCATTCATTTGTGCCATATGCTTGACATATATTTGGTATTTCCGCATTTTGTTTTTGCATCCTCATGTGACTCTTTGATCTCCATAAAAACCACATGTGCACAGTGTGGGAAAAAAACAAGTTTTCTAACCAAGCAACTCACCATTATCTGAATCTCTCGCTTGCACACCTGCAGGTCATGCTCATTGTTGACATACATCCTCTTCAGGGCGCAACGTACTCCTTGATTTGTTCGCACAAGGAACACGATAGCAAAACCCCCTGCAGGATTGAGAAAGAGATTAATTAAACTGTTGGACTTCAATATGACGTCGGCCAGATCAACAAAATCTAGAGAGTGAACAGCAGGATGAAGACGTAGGACTAGGACGCCCTGTTATAAACAAGCCAGAAGAACGTGCCTGAGGGTGGAAACGCACTACAAGATTCTTACCAGATTGAGCCTCAATCATATCAATCCAAACACAATTTAGAAGACTGAGGTGAAAGTCCAGCATCACTCTTCTCAGAAGCTTTCTTGGCGCATCATGATTTTGAAAATGTAGCTGGCATGCCAATTTTGACATCTAATTAGTTCAACAAATGTAGTAGTTTGTGTCCATCGTAGGCTTACATGAATATAGACCACCAGGACCAACTCCAGTTATTTTCCAAATGGTGTAGCCTTATAGCATTATGTATTAGTCATGTCATTGCTGCAGGGTTTACACTGAGGCCTACATTTAGGACTAACCATCTGGTATAGCTTAGGCAACATTCATTCATTTTGCAGATTCACAAGTGACAGAGTAATCAATTTCAGGCAGACTTTGTGGCTTATATATCTTCAGCTTGGCACTTTGAAGGGGTGTTGTATGGCATTGTGGCACTATAAGACTGCAGAAGACATCTATGCAGGACTGCAGGTCTGCATCAGCTTCTGATGGAAATATAAAAGTGGGGTAAGGAGGACATGCTGACCACTTGCAAGACTTTGACTGTCTTTCTACCATTAATGACTAACGGGTCACTGGCTTGGAAAACCTTGTGTTGTTGGTGTCCTTTAACACAGCATGCAAAGAAGGCAATGACGATAAACAATCTCTTTGAGGTCAAGAAAAAAGGGAGAAAATGATGTAGCCTAACTTATTATCAATAGCCAATACATTTCAGGAATCTGACTTAGACTATACAACAACATATTAGGAACACAAGTTACTGGGAGCATGGAGCAGCAGACACTGCAATATTCATTTATTTTATTGTTCACACTCTTGCTTTAGAACACACGCCATACTGTGTGTGCACAAAACTACTAGGGACTGTCACAGGTTGTTAAACAGGAAACTGTTTTACCTACTTAATACTCCAGAAAGTAAAACATCAAAGCCTAGATAATGATGAAAGATTATCATGGGAGTTTTGACATTATGGCATAAAGCCTTGACCAGTCAACATAAAAGCACAAGACCGGAGATACCACTAGGCTTCAGAGGCCTTTTTTCCAACATCAGAAATTTGGTCTCTGTCTCACTGTCTTAAAATGAGATTAGAAGTGCCACTGGCATCTATGATCACTTAAAAATGAATCATGTAAGATCTGTCTACACAAGTCCTTCATTGTTTTGATATGGATGACTTATATGAGTCACAGGGATTGCCAAATTCAGTAACTGCCCCAACAACAACAGAACTGTCAGGTGCCAGGTATGTCTCCATCTCCCAGATCACACTACTGAACCTTAAAATAGCCACCAGGAAAACTGTTGTGTTAGTCAGAGACACTAGGCCTCTGATTTGCATCCATGTAAGATCCATCACTCCAGTGGGTATGGTGGTAATGAGAATAAGGAGAATAAGGTTGCCTCTATCGACACTGGCATGTCAGTGTGACATATCCTCCTGGCTTGAGCATGCACGACACACACCATATACTCTTGCTTCAACAACATGCATGCAACAACATTTTTGGCATCATCTGCTCAATGAGTCTCCTTCTCACCTTCAGCAATTATCTCTTCAACAGTGACTTGGTGCCGCCCGATAGTAAAGGCTCGTCCAATGAAATTTCCACCTGCATGGCTGGATCCAGTGCTCCCACCGCCCCCTCCAGAACCGGGCCCGGAGCTGACCAACTCCCGACGAGAATCAAAGAACTTCCTCATGTTGTCGACTGACAGGAGTATTTGTGGTTTCAATCAAACACACAGGGACGAGCTTCTTGTTTCCAGTGCACTGAATCGCACTAATGGATAATCCAGGTCAGAATGTAACCTAACAGATCCGACGCTGCGAGTCTATTTGCAGATTCAAAACATGCAGTGATGTCTTTGTCACTTATGATGATGTTGAGACAACCCAGATTTTCTGTGGCAAATTTCCCATTTGCTTGGCAAGACGGGCGAGTTAGTAACAGAACGATTGTGGCTAGCTGTTATATAAGTGATTTACACCATCTAGAAGGCTATCATCTCTGGGGAAAGTATTTCTTTACCTATCCAGCTGTTCATGGATGGCTGCTGCTGATGATAACATTAGCTCCTTCTCCATCTCTTCCAGCCATTACCAAGCTAGCTAAGTGCTAGCTACTTACGCGCTATGACATTTCGTGTAAGGTTATCCAGGTTATCCTCTGAAGATAATATCTTCAAATGCGTTGGGTCCGCTGTGCAACTTGTGAGATACCCGAAGATATTTTCCCATCCTCAGTTAGGCGAAGCAAGCAGCTGATAGCCACATAGCTGTCTATCTAGTTAATTGTTTCCATTTACAATAAAACTATGATTTTAGTTAGCTAACGCATTAGCGCAAGCTAGTTTTTTGCAACACAAATAACCGCAAGATCGACGGGAAATTGAAGCCTAATTCTATTGCAGTTGTCGCTGCAAATGTAGAGCCATACAATCTGACATCTACTAAAATATGAGAAAGAGATTTCTACCTAACCTAATCTCTGCAACCACAGCAATCTTTGGCTGCCAGCAATATCGCAACATCCTAGCTGTTGCTGTTAACGGGCGACTGGAATTGTGGGTAATGTAGTTGAAAACGCAGCTGCAGCCTCCCCTCCCCCCGTATGGTGTCGTAGCTTGCTTGTGTGTGTGTGTGTGTGTGTGTGTGTGTGTGTGTGTGTGTGTGTGTGTGTGTGTGTGTGTGTGTGTGAGAAAAAGGAGGCAGAGCCGTGATCCTGGCTGTAAAAAATTTGCATCCAAGGGGTGGGACATGTGAGCAGTAACCTAGGTTATAACATTGGTTTCCTGGAATATCGACACTCTCCCACACTTTTCAGTGATCCGTACGACAAATCGTCTCTCAGACAGGTAAGACCAAGCTCAGTTTGTGATCCGTCACATTTGGATGTGTTTTGTCGAAAAGATTTCTCAGCGGAGCTCAGGCTGCCGCGGCTCGTCTGAAGGGTGTGCCCGCTGTAACTGAACTTCATGCCAACTTAGCTCTGCCACGGCTCTGTTTCCTGACTCACTTTTACAATACGGTCTTTTTTGCACTTTATCATTTTCGTCCAGGTAATCCCGAAAGCTACACAGTCTTGATGTGTGTTATGGGACTTATGTGTGGTTAACAACTCCGACGATTGTTTGAAAATGATATTACGAGTGTACTAAAATTGTTACGTTACATTGAGTGTTCATGACTGTTATTTTTTACTATTGCTCAGTTTCCAAGGAAATGGATTTGTATTTCACGAGTCTTGCTTTGAAGAAAAAGCATAAAAAAATCACGTTAAAGTAGTTTAAATATGTAAATGATGCATACTGTATACTTTCCAAGTTACAGCCCACTAACCAAACGTGAAGCAATCAGAGCCAGGATAATTGGACGCCTATAAGTAACTCCTAACATGAGTTTGGCAGATTCATGTATCCTGATTGACTGACTGCTCCCAAGCGCTGAATTATGGAATGTGTGTATTAATAGCAAATACTTCAGTACTTTTATAGAAGGTATTTGTCATATACACAGCCTACACAGGGCAAACAGTGCAATGAAATGCTTGTGGCGCAATGAAATGCTTCTGTAAGTACAATTTTGAATACAGTGTTGGTATATAGTATCCATACCTGTATTTACATTTACCTGAGTGGTAATAAGCCATTTCATTATTTATTAAGAAGAGGATTTCACATATATTAACCCAGTGACAGGTTTGTGTAGGACTCCCTGCACTGTATTTACACCACAAACCACTCAGGTGTGGTCTGTTGGCCTATATACAGACTAAGTTTAGGTTGCTGTACTTGATTAGCTCTCTGTCGTCAACCCAGGACAGTTGCCTCCTTCTTGTATCTTGTATCTGATTAGCAGTAGCCTAATAAAAGGCTAAATGTAAATGGAGGGAAATTCTGTTAATTTACAAAGGTCAGGGCTGCATCCATAAGGCACACACTTTCTCCAGGATTACAATTTATAAACTTAATGGTCTTGTTGATATTTTTCTTTACTGGCTGGATTTTGGCAGATATATGATGACTGACTCAATGGGTAAGTTGATCTCTGCAGGCCGGACAACAGGTGGCGCCCACTGCCCTTTGCCCTCCCTCTCAGTGGAGTAATTACAGGTGTGCTTTCCAATGCGGCAGCGTAACGAGATTGGCTCTGGACACCTGCCCCGACGGACACACAAGAGAGCCCATAACCAAATGTGTGCGAGGGAAAACCCTTTCTGAGCAGATGAATTGCATACAATATTGATCAGAGGGTAGTAGGCGCCAATTCGAAACTGAGACTGAGTTTCCTTCCCCTTATCTTGATGCTGCAGTTCAGTTCTCCTGTGCTTTTGAATCTCGCTAAGTGAGTCTGCCCACTCTGCAGAGTGCGAGTGAGTGTGCATTTACAATATACTATTAGCATTACTTCGTTGCCGTTTCTTCTTTTGCAGCTTCATCTCAAGCTCGGAAACCCACACTCTGTTTACAATGGCAGCGGTGAGTCTCTTCCATAGCTACCACCTGTGCATGGTGAAAGGAGTGGGCGGGAATGGTCATGTAACATTTATTTGCATTACTAGTTTGACACTGGACACTTTGTTTCATGTTCATGTGGTTGGTTGTGGAAATGATTTGCTTTTTGGTTTAATAAAGTTTTGCATAAAACGAAAGCCTCAAAAAGAGATTTCACAGCTCTCAAACTTTGCTGAGCTTTTTGAACTTAGAAAGTCCTTCTGTTTCTGATACATGATATCTGACACTTTACTACACATGAATTACATTTAATAGAAGCACATTTTCTGCAGCATGTGAGCTTTATGTCTTGTTTCTTTTTAGATTGTGAAAGGTTATAATTTTGTGATTTATAATTGATTATCTTTGATCAGATTGGAAAGCGTGGAACTGTGACCGAGGCGGCTGGGTTCAACGCAGACGAGGACGCCCAGAGGCTTAGATCGGCGATGAAGGGAGCTGGTGAGTGATCCAGCAGCTGCTGTCCAGAAAACATCCTTAGCCAAAGTGATGTTTTACAGCGGTCATTAAGACTACATGCTACCATGGAAAAAATTTGATTCTTCTTCTCTTGGGTTTCCCTCCTCTCCAGGAAAGTTTCAAAACCAAATTTAGTGTTTATCAGTGCTGGTGTTGTCATGACAACTTTAAACATGTCTGTTTTCATGATACGGCCTTATTCATTCTGCTGAGTGTGTCCTTGCACTTTCCCTCACTCTGAAACATTGCTTCATAAAACTTTCTCTTCTCTCCTTCTATATGGGTAGGGGAATTAATCTTGATGTTGCTGATCATGCAAAAGTAATAAACTAATCCCATTACTGGTTCCATTGTTGTGAAATCATGTGTAAGCAAAGTATATATCATGCAGCGAACGACGTCCTAATAAACTTTTCAGAAGTATGTAACAATCACAATTTTTCTCAATTAGCAAATATTTGGTGAGGAATGTTGATGCTGTTAGGGTTTCCGAGTGTAACCATGTCCTCCTGACTCTAGTTTGAGCTGTATTGCAAACAGATGGTTTTTATACCAGTGCTGACAAACAACTGTGTGTTGGGATCATCTCATTACACTGGTGCCTGATTCTTGGTCCTAAACATTTTAACTCTGGCTGAACCCTTGTTAGTGAATTGAGTTCCAAGAATATGAATACATGATGCATCCAGTTTTGGATATTGAATGTGAGTAATATCGGTTAATAGCGGTGATGGGATTTGATATTATGATATTTTTTTTGCAGGCACCGATGAGGCGGCGATCACTGAGGTCCTCGCGCACCGCACTATCGCTCAGAGGCAGCGCATCAAGGAGGCCTACAAACAAACAGTGGGCAAGGTGAGAGATACTACTTTGACTGAGCTGTACTCAAAGATTGTAAACTCTGAAGTTTCAGTATTTGTAGGCGCAGTCTCTTTATGAGTGACATTGTGTTTGCATGATAAACAAAAATGCATCAAGCAGATGTGTGAGAGTAGCAGAGAAATTTTAATGAGGATTAGATGTGTCATCTCCTATCTATTCCAGTGTGTACTTCTGTGTATTTTTTCGGTTTTGGTTGTATTAACACTCTCCTGATAACATGCGAGTTAACCATTAACTCTAAAGCAGAAATATATACTACCTGTAAACAAACATTGGGACAGAGAAGGCCTTGTAATCCTCGGAAAAACAAACATCCCATTGTATAAAGGATATGCTGAAACCACAGAAGTATGCTACAGAATGGCAGTTTCTTTATTGCATGATAATCTGATTCAATATATTAACCAAAAGGGAGGTCGGGCATGTTTATTCTACTGACATGGTGAGATAACAACTAGCCCAGTGTGCAACACAAGTTGTCGATAAAGTTATCTGAAAGGTACGACGGGGGAACGAGGAAGCCACAGAAGAGGGCAAAGATTACGAGTGGGATCTCCTCGGTCAGAAAGAGTGAGTCATGTTGCACACGGTCGACGCCCAGATGTGGTCGTAGGGTGGGTTATATAGAAGAGCCTCTCTGTTCACAGCACTGTGTCCAGCAACCACACCCTCTAGTGGAACCAGCAGTCTGGTGCCTGGAATGTCTGATGTCATGACTGATGTTCCCCTGGAAACACAAGATCTGACATAACACCATTATTAACTTGTTTCAGCATCCAAAATACTCAACATGCATTACATTCTTTAACCATTAAGTACTTAATGGATTCAATACCAGATAGATTCCCCCCTTGTGCTGTTTGACTGTCTGTCCTGTTGATCCGTCTGCTCCTGTCTGCCTGCAGGACCTCGCTGATGATCTGAGCTCAGAGCTGAGTGGGAACTTTGAGAAGGTGGTTCTGGGTCTGCTGATGTTGGCGCCTGTTTACGACGCCTACGAGCTGAGAAGCGCAATTAAGGTCAGAGCTTCTAATTCACCTGTTTGGTTTTTTTTAGCTACTTTGTTGATTAAATGAGCAACGCAAAATCAGGCGGGAAACTCGAGCTGGCCGTCCTCAGCTGATCGGACTATCTAACCCGCACGCCTTTACAAGTGAACCAATCAACCTACACACACGCTAATGTCAAGCCTTTAAATGACACATACTCACTCACAGTTTAGCTCACTGTGCAGGCTGCCACTCTGTCATGAAAAAGCCTTGATGCTTTGGTTCACCCACCTGTTTAGATTTGCTTTTATGTACTATATGGGGAGTTATGTACTCCTTGACTAAAGTCTAATGCAGTGATTCTCAACCTTTTTCATATCAAGGACCCCTAATTTACTACACAGTAGGACCACAGACCCCCATTTTGATGGGACTTTAGATACAATTTTGTCCAGAATTCCATGACTATCTGTATTGTAGGTAGAGAGAAGACAGTGAAACTATGATCAAAGTAGTCATTCTTCTACATTCTCTAATCGTGTTAATTTCTAGTGGTCAAGTTTAACAATTAATCAATTTGCTGGGGACCTGGAACCCCCTCAAGGACCCCTGGCGGTCCCCGGACCCCACGTTGAGAACCACTGGTCTAATGCATGTGCAGCAGCGAGCCATAAAAGCAGATCTATTCTGCCAAAACCAAACTTATTGCTATGTCATAACCATTTATAAACTGAGTAATATCAAAACATGAGTTGTCCTGACTGAACGTATCTCATGTGTCCAGTGTCTTAATATCTTAATAATGCTTGGCTGTATTGCTTGATCTCAGGGTGCTGGAACAGAAGAGGCCTGTCTGATCGATATTCTCGCTTCAAGGACAAACGCTGAAATAAAAACCATCAATGCATTCTATCAGAAAGGTAAAGGGGGTTCTTTTTATAGAACAAACAAGAGTTTCCATTATTGGGTCATGATATGTGTCAATGCCTGTCGGTGCCTATGGCTTGTGTATGATATCCGATACTGTGTATCAGTTTCTGAGACTCTTTTCTTTGTTTGGAGATACAATGAAACCCACAATTTGAAAACAATGCCTGATATAAATTATTCATAAAGGCCAGAGCTGCTCTCTATGAGACAGTATATGCTTATTTGTTTCTCTATGCATGCAATGACAACAATCATCAAGTAGTTTCAAGTGGTCTTTTTAAATGGCTTTGTCTGTCAGCTGGGATAAATAGCTTCTTATGGTGCATGGCTTGTGTGATATCACTTACATGTACAGATATAGCAGTCTTTGCATAGATTATATAGATAATATTTTAATTGTATTCATCTAGTAAATATATGAATGCTTGCCAAACCACAGAACTTTTTCAAATCTGTTAGAAACTATGATTTCTAACTTCTGGCTTCACGGAATAGTTTTTGGACTCCACGCTTTGTTTTTTTAATTTTTGTATTATTTTATTCATGATAGAGCATGAGAAGAGTCTGGAAGATGATGTATGTGGGGACACATCTGGAATGTTTCAGAGAGTTTTGGTCTCTTTACTTACGGTGAGCAAACATCAACTCCCGACCTTTCTTACCTTGGAACGTAATACGCTTTCTGAGAACCTTCTCTTAATGGCACATTCCTGTAGATCAAATCAAATATTGCACTCATTCAAAAACGTTTTCACCCACCTTGAAATTTTCCACATTCATGCACTATTAAAGTAGAAAGGAGATTCTAGAAATGTAAGTAAAAGTATAAAATTCTAATAAAAGGAAAATACAGCTTTAAAAAAGTATTCACTGTTTTATTTAGGTCAAATGGTCCTGCTGGAAAAACATTGTTCATCATTTCATGTGACATTTTTTGTTGCGCAAGATAATGTGTGAAAGGTCATGGGGGTGAAAAGGTTTTGGAGGAAATGCACATTATTTGTTTAAGAAAGATCACTTCTGCTTTAAAAAAAAAACACCCATAATGCCTTGTGTTTTGTGTTGACACATACTGTACTGTACTAGCTGTTTGTAAAGCTGTTGTGTTCTGCTCGTCAGGCTGGGCGGGATGAAAGCACCACAGTGGATGAGGCCCAGGCTGTGCAAGATGCCAAGGTAAGGACTCAGATGTCTGGATGGAAGTATACTCTATGTTTTGGTTATGCTTCACAATCTGAACTGTGTTTTTTATTTTTTATTTTTTTATTTCTTTGCTGTGGTTGTAGGATATCTATGAAGCTGGAGAGGCTCGATGGGGAACAGATGAGGTGAAGTTCCTCACTGTGCTCTGTGTGCGGAACCAAAAACATCTGCTACGAGGTATTTTTTATTACATATAGACAAAGATAATGATCTGACAGTTAAAAAACTACATCATAAATCATAAATTGTCATAAATTAGTGCTGTGGCTCAGGAGAATGTACTTCCCTTTACTTCCTTTTCCTTAAACTGAAGTCAAACATTAAATTTGCTGCAGAAGTCATGTAGAAGACACTGGGGGTTTTAGTGACCCCCTGTGGTGATTTGAGGAGCTAACGCTCTACTACTCCATTTATGAATAGGGTTGCCACATTTATCAAATTAAAATATGGAACATATAACCTATTGAGGGGTGCGTGGGCACATGGCACCAGAATGAGTTTTTTTTTTAAATGCTCAGTTCTGGAGACATTTGAGATAAGTATTTAGCCCGACTTAAGTTTATCCCGACTGGCCTCCTGTAGTGTTTGATGTTCGGTGCCTCCATACTCTGTTGCTCAACATACAATGAGGGGAAGTCAAAATCCTCTTCATGGATGACAAATGGGTGTGTCCCTCCCTTTGGTCCTGCTTCCAATGCACATAATGTGAGCATGTATAATGGTACTGTAAGCTTGTCAAAGTAGAATACTAATTGCAGATAAAATGTACCCACATTTATAGTTATAGTGCTTTATATTAGCAAATAATCTTTCAGTTTATTAAAAATGTATTCACAATAACAAAAATATTGAGTTCAGTTAATCAGTGCAAAACATGGACAACAGCAACTTTTAGTCCTTTAAAAGTAGGCCGATCCTCTCCCCCCATATTTCTCTCTCTCTCTGTCTCTCTCTCTCATTCATAAATATATGACTTGTCTGTTTATAAATTGTGTAGGGTGTGCATTTTGAATGTAATAACTAATATCTGCTCTAATATTTACATGATCATTAAAACCACTGAGACAGGAACAGTCATTTCCATGATTAGTTAAGCACTGATTAGTTGTTCAGTATTAGTGATCATAGTTACTGGAATCATGATCATTATTCGAATAGCATGAATGACAGATTGTACACAATGTATATTTTCTGCAGTAGTGTGATAGTATGATGCACTGCCAGTGTGTAGAACTACAACAATGACATTATTACGACATACACAAATAGACACACACACAAAAACCTGTTTTCATATTCCAAACATAAAATAAAAGCAGACAAGTGTAATCTCATTACAATATCAGCTTCCTGTGATGGCTGTGGTGGCAGAAATTGCGAAATAGCTGCTGGCCGTTTCCTGAAGCGTGTTGCTGAGCGTCACGTGTTCCTCTACAGGCGACAGAAACGCCCTGCAGCTCACTTTGCAGTTTGCCTTGAATTCATTCTCTCCCACACTTAAAGCCACGAACATTCGGCTTCACATTCACAGCGACATCTTTACAATCTGTTGCATTTGAAGAAGAGGAAGAGGCCTCCCCCCCCCCCCCCCCAACCCCTTCCCCCTCCTCATGCATGCGACTCCGTAACCTGGCAACAGCCAATGAGGACACACACACTGTCATAGAGTGAGCAAGCACACTGAGGACAGAGAGCTGCCTGCAGTTTTTGTCATTAAAATTAGCTTTTTATAGATGTGTTTTATGATGAAACTGATTTCATTATTATTCATAATTGTGTATTTCTCACTTTGCTCACTCAACTAGCAAAAGACAGAACAAATTGCGTTCCATATTGACTCATTAAGGATTATCCAGGATGGGTGGCAACGCTATTTGTGTATTTACACAAAGCTGCAATATGCCCCGGCCTGCAGCTTACAGCATTGTGCACACAGTACAAACTTTACTCTAACCATAGGCAAATTTCGCACCAAAGCATACAGCCAACCAGACCTTAACATACAGGAAATGTCAGGCTTAACCAACCCAGGTGAAGCTGAAGTAAGAATCCAAGTAAAAAACAGGCTACCACTCCAGTACATGCAAGCATAGCATCTAGTATAAATGAAAAACAGAGTGCAAGTGTGTTTAATATGAACACAGCAGAAAGCAGAGAGTTGGCCTTCACAGTCTCACAGCATGTACTGTATGTGGGGGGTGGGGGGGGGGGGGCAGACTGGGACAACAGGAGACTGTGATCAACTTATTCTGTCTCCCCATATGCTTTCCTCTCTCCTTCAGTGTTCGCGGAGTATCAGAAGATTTCTGGAAGAGACATCGAGGACAGCATTAAGAGGGAGATGTCTGGATGTCTGGAGGATGTCTTCTTGGCAATAGGTCTGTCTCTTCTAATCTAATTTACGTTAATAATCTGTTTCCTATAAATGTATGACCATTTTGATACTCTGTATTGCTGATTGATAGTGAATAGTGGTTCAACCTATTTTAACACTCAGTGTCTGATAGATCTTTCCCGCTGCACATGTGAGTGAAATTCATGTTTCTGGGAGCAGATTGTGTAGAAAAAATAGAAGAAAAACTCAGTAGTTGAGCATGAGCAGCAGACAGACAAAGAAAAGAGCGGCACCTACAGAAACTCAAACTTCATCAGCAGAAAAATCCAAGGAAAAAGACGTCACAGTCCTGGTGACACTTGATTGCGATGTGATCTCTGGGAAGTGCAGAAACACCACAGCAGTGACTGCTTGGCACCAAAGATGTCGCCAAAATCAAAAAAAAATAATGAACTCACAGATAACTACTTCAAATCTTAATTCAAAGTAACAGGAGGCAAATTTTTGAGGTTTGGTGCACAGGGCCATTGAAGATCTAGTATGTATGTGTGTATGTCTAGTAAGTGCACACTTGTAAAAACATTGAGCTTCAGATTTTTAGATTTGGTGCATTACTCAATTAAATGTATTGTATTACTATTCTAAAAGCATTGCGTCTTATGTACTGTTTTTTTTTTTGTTTGTTTGGTTTTGCTTTGCAGTGAAATGCGTGAAGAACAAGCCGGCATTCTTTGCAGAGCGATTATACAAATCAATGAAGGTAAACAAATATTGAGTTCAGGTAATCTGTACAAAACGTGGACAACAGAAACATTTATTCCTTTAAAATCAGGCCTACCTCCCCTACCCCTTATTTCACCCTCTCCTCTTATTTCACACTTTCTTTTTAAAGTACATTTTAAAATGATACTTCAAAACCGGCTTGTGACGAGTGCTATACAAATAACACTAAACTGAATCAAAAAACTGCAGAATAATAATTTCTCTCTCTCTCTCTTGTTCATAAATGGATTATGTGCATGTTTATGAATTGTGTAGGCTGTGTATTATGAATGTAATAACTAGTGTCTGCTCTAGTACTTACGTGATAATTAAAACCACTCAGACAGGAACGTTGTTATTTCCATGCGTTTAGCGCAGTATGAACACACAGTTTGTCTCTCCTCCTCTCAGGGGTTGGGCACCACAGACAGCATCCTCATCAGAATAATGGTTTCCAGAGCGGAGATCGACATGTTGGACATTAAGGAAGAGTTCCTCAAGATGTATGGGAAGACTCTCCATTCCTTCATCAAGGTGCGGCACTGGCTACTAGTGGTGGAAAATATCAGAGCTTCCAGCAAACAAGTATCACAGTACTTGAGGCATAATGCAATTCTAATTTTCTGTAATGCCTTAAGTCTTGCAGTTCAGTAGTGCGACCTACTGTAATTTATCACTGTGTTTATTTCATTTGATTGGCTGAAATAATATTTCGTAGGACAAGAAAATGTTGGAATTGCTTAAAGTTTAAGTAAGAAAGAAAGCCAAGAATCAATCACTATATGAAACTGAAGGCATTCACACTTTCAAATGACTTTTCAATGACCATTCTTTCATTTTAGGAGCATAATATTCAATAATACTGTGTGGTCTTTCATTAGAAGCCTTAAAATCTGAATGAAAATATCACAGTATTAGCCCTTTGGCTCCATAAGACTGATTTCTGTTAAACCCATACAGTCACAGTGTGTGGTCTTTTCTGGTCATCTGAAGTCTTACAGATCTTTCTTTCTTTTTTGTAGGGAGATACATCCGGAGACTATCGCAAAATCCTGCTGGAGCTGTGTGGAGGAGAGCAGTAGAAACATCACAGCATCATCCAGTTGTGTCTTCACTCTGCAAACAACGCGATTAGCTTTTCTTTGTAGTTGATTGTACTCTATCTCACACTGTTTTCTTCCTTGGCCTAAGCATTTCACCGACTGACCCTGATGCCTTATTTCACTGTTTGTAATAATGATTAAACCAAAGACCAGTGACCTTTTACACCCACCTGTGTTATGTTTTATTGATCGTGCGTTAAGGCCTGAATTAGTGGTATTAGTTAGAGAGAGAGACGCAGCTCACATCTTTAAGAACATAAAAGATGGATGTTATTGGCCTCCAGCTCCTGATCCTGTCACAGTGCGACATTTTCATCACTGTCCAGTCACTGAAGTCCATTTGTGTAATTAGTAGCAATTTCTCATTTGTTGAGTCAGCTCTGCGTCATTTGATTCAATTACGTTAACGGGATGCTATCGTGATTTGGAAGGCAGTAAAGCGTGCTCTAATCAATCTAAGGAGGATGCCCCATAGCTCATACAAACTTGCAGCCCCGTCTCATGCCCAAGGTGACCACTGGGTGGAGCCAAAACCACTCTCCACTCTGCAAACCTCCTCTCAAGCAAGCTTTAGTCTGAGCAGAGCAGTGGACAAGAATATACCAGCATAGTTAATGTCCGTGAATAGTACAGCACACACTGAGTCATGTTTGTCATTGAGCTGAAGAGACTTAATATTCTGTAATCAACAATCTTGTTTCTCCTCAAAACTCTTAGTGTCTAGAATCTATAGCAAGTTCTTCCTCTAGCCTTGGATTATTTAAGTCAGTGATTCTCAACCTTTTTCATATCAAGGACCCCTAATTTAGTCCACATTAGAACCACGGACCACCATTTGATGGGATTTTGTCTCTCGGACCCAAATTTGAGAATATTTTTATTGTTAGATATGATTTTGTCCAGAATTTCATGACTGTGTTGTAGGTCGAGAGATAACAGTGAAACTATGACCAAAACAGTCAATTTCTTTATTTCACAGTACATTTCTTTTACATTCTCTAATCGTGTTAACTTCTTGTATTATCTTCTTGAATGAAATAATGCTGAAGTTTAACAATTCATCAATTTGTTGGGGACCCCCTAGAACCCCCGCAAGGACCCCTGGTGGTCCTTGGACCCCACGGTGAGAACCACTGATGTAAGCCCCTCAAGATTGAACTCAGCAAGTGTTATACAGACTTTCATACAGAACTGAGGATATGTATCATTATCAACAGACATGCGTTTTCATGTGTAGAGTATGTAGCTTTTTATCCTCCGTAGTTTCAAGACCTAGTGTGGCCCTTTCTGGCTCTGCGCTCACTCTGGAGGGTACGAGCTGGAGGAAGCAGCATCTGTGTAGAGGAGCTCCTTGATCTTCATCAGACTGATTGTACAACGATCAGCATATTAGACAGACAGCCACCCACTGTGTCCATCTGGTGAAAGTCTCATTTAGTCACTTCAGAGAGTTTTAAGGCTTTCAAAGCAATTATGTGTTCTGTCAGAGCCCCAGCAAGATTGATGTGTTGATTTTCTCTGGTCACACTGTTTCAATCATGGTCAAAGTGGCACTTTTCACAGGTTTTTGTCTCTTTACTAGAATTCCTTATTTGAATTTGCAACAACTATAGTATGTATCCAGTGTACACATACACTGCAAGTACCCTTGACATTATAATAGGAGAATAATAATGGTGTGTCATTCAAATGAAATGCTTTTATACAGTGTTTTCAGAAACAGGATTATTGTGTAGAAAGTGCAAGGACATTCATTGACATCCATGCCTCTACCTTATTATGTACATATGTTTAAAATAATGGAAAGAAAAGTGCTTCACAAGTACCTTCATAGATACAAACAAGCTTATGCCTTGTGTACCATAAAACATGGCTCAATGAAAAAGAAAAAAAAAAGATAATTTCTCACCCTTCCTTTCTGCCACAGCTCCATCTTGGCTCTTTCTCTCTCGCCCCTCCCCTATAGTTGCTGCTTGGACAATTGATGAAGTACACAAAAAACACATATTTACATACAGTACATACATCTGCCAATTGTTTTGGTGATTCTAAAGACTACAGATTAAGTAGATTTATGTGTATCGATAAAAAATACATGGAATCGAGGAATTGGCTTTATACCTTCAATAAGTATTGTCAGGAAGTTGACTGTGTTGACTAGAAAGAAGTGGAATCTTCTTTTCCTTTCCTGAAACCCTTCAGCTGCTAATTTTCTTGCATGTCATTAACATATAAACCTCATATAACACCTAAAAACATATTTACAGAAGGATAACGACTAGGCCTATTCACCTTGGCAACTATAGTTGTCAGTGTGCTTAAATGAGCTAACATGATCCCAAAACAAGCTCCTATCCCAGTTAGAGGAAACAGCCACGCTAAAACACTCTTAATACTGTTAGAAAACAGCTATTGGTGATGTACCTTGCATTTCTGGGTCCATTTTGTTGTTTGCTGGTGTTATTCTTTTCCCACAGATAACTGGCCAAATGCAGATGCCGGCAAACATCAGGTTTTGGTATCAGTTTAGACTCACCATTTTGCACCAACGTTCAACAGTCATACTGGGAGAAATCCATCGTAGAAGAGGCAGAGAGACCAATTTCTCCATTGACGGTAGCCTCAACAGACCAGAATGCAATGCAGCCACAAGACATGTTGAGTTTTGAGTAAGGTGCACAGCAGCGTTCATAGACATGCCCCAATGTTCATGAGCTAGTTGGCTAGCTAGCTATATATTTATGCCCATACACCCACCTTTGATTGGAAGCAACAAGTTCCTACCCATTCTCTGGAGTTGTCGACAGTCATTCTGTAAAAGTAAGAAATCACAAACTGAAGTAGAAGAAGATGAGGTTGAGGGAAAGTAGGTATGAAAGAAAAGAAAATCACAAAATGATTCCTGGAACATATTGAACATCACAGAAAGAAACTAAGAGTGTAAGAGCACCCGAGGGTGAATTTTTCCTTTTAGGTCATATTGGGAATGAGCTGTTCACATTCATCCTCTTATCCCATTCATAAATATCCCTATATACATGAACAAACACAGTACTTCAAATATTACTATGGCAACGGCTCTGCAAAAGCCAACAGCAAACAGGATAATATGCTTACATGCTGCAGTATCTCAACTCTCAACTTTGCTTATCACAGCTATCATATTTGGGTTTCTTATTATATGAATATGAACATTTCTGGGTTATTGTAAACAGGAAATGGTATTTACAGTATATGCAGCAACTCATAAACAGGATACTTGAGTATTCTGAGTAATATCAGAATATGAATGTGTCAAAGCACACTCATTCAGTGAAAACCCAGTAAATGACTGGGCTCATGTTCAGGAGATTATTGATCTAGGTTCGTTCAGATGAGTATACTACTATTCTTTTTTTTTTTTGTTACAACCAAAGAATCGTGGTCATCATCTGGTCTCAGGTCTAACTGCATATTTTAAGGGAGCAAACTGTGATAAGCTAAAGATGAGGTTTGCGTGTGCTGCTCTCTGCTTGTGTCAGCCCCCCTCCCAACACACACACTCAACTTCACACAGCTAAGATAGCTGGTGACTTTGTGATTACACCCCAGAATTATGCCATCTTAAATCAAGACACACCAGAATTATGAGAAGTCGTGTAAATGTAGGAAGAACATGTAAAAGATACAGTTACTGTATTATACTGTATATCGTCAAGTCAGAGGAACTGATAACTTTGATGTGAGCTGCAGTGTGAAAGACGTGGAGGCTGTCACATGGAAACCACACGAAACAGAATTACAGAAGACGCTTTTGTCAAAATCAAAGCTGAATTATGTCACAGCCCATACAGGCTCATGCAAAAGGACGAGACATCAGAGATGTCACCTTGCATTTAAGTGACAGCTGCAGCTTCCTCAAAGAGATGAAAAGTAGAAATGGCACCAAGGCAGAGAGACCAATTTCTCCACCACCTCAATAGACCAGAATGCTCTTTCAAAAAGAGCTACTTTGAGTTATTTACATGTTATCTTTATAATTTCCTTTCTTATTTCCATTTCTTTCTTACATCCATTACAGAGTTCACATTTTGTCTGCTCTCCATAAGCATCAGAAACTGGACCAACGTAAACTGACTAATTGTGGAGCCATTCACAGTGAACGGCCAGTCAGGAAAAAAGAGAAGAGTAATCTGGCTTTACTTTATTTGCACTTTATGTTGTAATTTCCAATTATTTTTTTTAGACACAAGTGGCTAGACACTTTTTACACTTACTTAAGTAGATTTTTACACTGGTACTTTTACTTCTACTTAAGTATAATATCAGCAAAGTAACAGTACTTTCTTCTTGAGTAGGATATTTCAGTACTCTTTCCACCACTGCCTGATCCTGAACCGTTCACTGATCAGCAAACTGGCTCCTCAGATCTCTGACACTATTCTTCTCTGTTATTAACTGGTAGCATTAAACGATGAGCCAATACACACAGTTGCTGTAGTATTTAATAAGTGCTTTAGGCTTCTGTAATGGCAAAAAAATGGTATGAAATATATGTCATGACCTCTATAATAGAGCCAAGAGTTGCCTATTACTTTGTTTAAGCGTGTGAATTTCCCTTGCCTTTCCAGATGGATGGTTTTAGTGTTCAATTCATTTCGGTTGAGTTACTAAAGTCTACCTCCATTGGTCTGTTTGAGGGTGCAAAAACCACCAGGCAGGGAGCCGTATACCAGCCCTCATTATAGAGGCAAATTGAACTCTTGGTTTTTACTCCAAAGAACACTGCTATTCCTTTGAAAGTGACAAAAAGATCTGTCTAAAGGGAAGAATACATGGCATCCTTCTGTCATCCAGATGCAGACTTTCCCACCTGCAAGGAGCAGCAGGATAAAAGTGAGGCTTCATTATCCAGTTTCTTCCTCCTCCATATCTCTGCCACTGTATTGTGCTCCTACTGTATGTTTAACCAAGGGCTTAGTGTTATTCATAACAAGTGGGATCAAGGCCTTTATATTTGGTTTTGCTGTTTATTGTTTCTTGTGCTGTGTAGGTTTTCATTTCTTAGAACTTAAAGGACATCAATTATTTCTACTCAGCTAATCAAATAGATTTCCTTTCACCATCCTTCTTAGTAAAGGATAGATATCCTCTCTGAGATCATCAACCTTATACCAGCTCTTCAGAATAACAATATTGGTAATATTTCATTACTCTGTCAAAGGACACAGAACTTATCTCACAAAATAAACTCGAAATAATTTGTCATGTAGGCTATAATCGAGCAGTTCCTCACAAATTGGGAATCAATAATAAATTATTAACACAAATGTGAATCTTGAAATGATATTAATTTTGTGCTCTGCTAAAATTGTCATAACATTATTGCATTCATATTTCTATGAATGCAATACCGTCATCAGGGTCAACACAGGCATTTTTCTGCAAATGTTTGATATTTTAAAAGACCAGGTATTATGATTTTGCTTCTTTGGATAGTTTCTCTAGAGCTTCATTGATATCAACCACATGATAGACGATATAGAACACTGAACACTGATAATCAAACTTGGTGTCTCTTTTTAAAATACACTTGTCCAGCTAACTTCAAACGCCAAAAAAAAGGAGAAATAAATAAATAAAATAAAATACAATGTACCATGAGAAAACAAATAACATCAACACTGCTCATACACAAAGTCCTCGCACATACAAAAGATACAGAGAGTGACTAAAAATCAACAAACAGAAATGTCAAAAATGATCATGATGTTTGACGAGTTTAGGCAGAGATTTGGGTGGTGTAGTGACAGAGCAGTGACACAGACAGGTGGGGAGGTCCCACTGTAAAGAAGACTGAAATGACAGATGGCAATTTAAAAAGACACAGAGTTTAGAGACATGGAAGCTTCCTTGACACCTGTCATTGCTGGAAATTGTCTTGCAATTGCTGCTCTGCTGTCAGTGACTCAAATCCAGCCCAGTCTATAGAGTAATATTCCTCACCTGGAGCTTTCCTCAAGATATTTATTGCAATCTAGGAATTTGTTTCTGTGAGATTCTTGTAACTTGCATGCTAATATATTCCACAGAAAGTGCACATTCAATGTTTGAACCAAGCTGTCAAAGCTTCATCGTTTTTCAAATATCAGACTAGGCAAGCCGGGCACAGCTCAAAGGCAACTGAGAGGAAAAAAAGAGTCCAGAGGAAAATCCATTTCCCCGCAGGAAAAAAGTTTAATAAAGAATAATGAATTTGCCTTGTGATACACAGAGAGAGGGAGAGAGGGAGAGAGAGAGAGAGAGAGAGAGAGAGAGAGAGAGAGAGAGAGAGAGAGAGAGAGAGGGAGGGGCATTGTGCCATTCCAAGGTTAGAATAAGGGTTAGTCCTGGATGACACCTCAGTTCTCTCTGAGTGACTGACAGGCAGAGAGCACACTGATAACACACCCATTAATATTTAATAGGCTCTGAGAAAAAGCCTCAGATGGGGAGGCCAAAGCTCTTGGATGCAACGTTGGATACAATGAACTCCAAAGCTCAAATGGTGCTAGTGTGTAGCTACAAGTGTAATGAACTGGAATACAACAAAGCTGCTTGTAGACAACAGGAATATGAAAGAAGGGACCCAAAATCCCACGACAAAGGGACTGCTCTGCTGGGACAGACAGACATTTGAAGACAACACTGAAGGACACCTCTATTATATCAGTTTGAGGCCGACGCACACACACACACATATGCACGCACACACAAACACACATATACAGACACAAACAGGTTTGAATACATGAGGATAAAGCATTTAAAAGTCTGTACATCTCTCTCTCTCTCTCTCTCTCTCTCTCTCTCTCTCTCTCTCTCTCTCTCTCTCTCTCTCTCTCTCTCTCTCTCTCTCCCTCTATTGGCTTCTTATCTGGTGTTCAAAGTTCTTCAGCCACAGTGGGAAATTACTGGCAATGATCTTTTCATGATAATATCTCACTGTTACCAAGGTTTTTTTTTAGAAAAGTCCACAATGGTTTTCAGTGCTTTTGCAAGCATCCAGTATCCTCTTAGGTCTGTGGCAACCATCATGATCACAATGTTGCATTAAAGCATTAAAGCCTCTTCTCACCTTGGACCATTTTCGTCAAAAGAAAGTATCCTTGAGTTCATCTCTCCCAGAACAAGTCAGCCAAATACTGTGCTTGTTTCCATCTGTGTCTGATGTAGAGATTAGACTTCACAAAGACTCCAGGTGGCAGACTGAGTTCGGTCTTTAAGAGTAGAAAGTGGTTTGTGGTCAGAGTTTTCAAATCCTGTGAGTCAGATTAAACTGTGATAATGGGATAATGGGCTATTCAGGACTGACTCAACACTTCACAAAATATCCTCATCGTCAAGGATTTGTACAGTGTACCTGTCTCACCACTCTGATCTGTGAAACCTTGAGTGTCCAGGACTAACTGACCGTTATTCTAAAACATTGAGCCAGTCAACCTATAAACTGTAACTCCGTTCACAGCATTTTATCACAGACAACACAGCAGCAGCAATCTCCACACATGGAATGGTGATTTGCCAACTCTTTAACAGTCACCCCTGGAAAGAGCTAAGAAAAATTATTTATCATTCTCATCACTAGCAAACCCAAATACCAACCTCCAATAATCTTTTTTTCATTTTGATGTTTAACTCTGCTGTAAGGCTGAGATGTCCGTTGATGGTAAAAGTTGCTTTTCAGTTCAATAGCATTTCTTTCAAAATTTTATGTGAACAATCATTTCAAGACCTTACATATTGTTTCATAACCTCTACTTTACTGACGTAATTATCTTCATCATTATCCCCCTCTTGCTCTCAAACACTGTCCCATCATGCTTTGTCTGTCCTGGGTTCTGTCCTTTGCACTAAGAATTTCTGAGTATTTTCATACTTTTTGTAATATTCTTCTTATTTAAGGTATGTTCTACTGGAGAAACATCATGGTTTGTCATTCGATTGCCAAGCCCCTGTTTATGCCCTAATATTTGAGGGATGATTTTGTGGTCTCTGGATTGTGAGGCCTGCTGCTGCTCTTAACAGTTGAAGGGAGATATGACTCCCCATGTTCAGAGTGATTGGAGGATTGATCGGTCCACAAAGCAATCAAGTTGATACACAGATTGTTTTTTCTTCTTGTGTATTTTTCCACTCTCAAAGTCAGCTCTACCACTCAGGTGAGACGTCTGTTTTGCCTTTCTCACACTATCATAATAATGTTCACTGGCGGCATCAGAGAAATTATGTGTGGATGTTACAAATCCCCAAGGATTAAAGCAGCTAGCTACCTTGGGCTCTGACTCAGAATGAAGGGTGCTAAAATTCCCAGTGGGTCATATACAGACATGAACATGGATAATATTCCTTTCCTGGTGCGTGCCCATTCACTGATGTTGTTAAACTGAAATGTGTCACTTTCCACACACTACTGGAGTCCTAGGTTCCTCTCTGTGGGAAGATTATCCATATCCAAGTCAAATACAGTTGGATTGCTATTCACCCAGTTGGATAAACAACCCTCCTGTCTGGCACAGGGACTTGAGATCTGCTGTGAGCTTCAATGCTTGCTGCTCTATTGAAACAGATTTTAGACAATCATCAACATTAAAGGTGGTCTTCACTGTTAACCACATTGGCTGAGAAATGCTCCTGACTGTCTTCAGCTGTTTTCCTCAATGAATAGCTTGTAGAGCTTGGTGAAGATATGGTTCAAAACAAATGAAAACTAGCTCAGTGTAGTTCAAGCTCGACACCTGTTTTGTCTGTGAAGATGACCAATATAACAGCTTACACTATCAAACCCAAGTATATCAATTATATATTCAAAATTTCCAATAATTCCCAATATCTAGGCTAAGCTGATGACAACCTCTCCACAATCTGATAAAGTTAAATTAACTGGATGGATGTTGAGACAGGGAAATAAACTGTTAGAACCGAGCCGAAGACCAAGACGACTTGAACGTAGGCTCAGTCCTTTCTCTGTTTGGGTTTTACTGACACTCAAGGTGGAGAGAGACGTGCAGTGGGAATATGGGCTCTGACTGGTCGATTAATGGGGAAGTTTTCTTCTGAGGATGATATACTCCACGCTGTGGGATATATCACACCTTGCAATCATCTCCCTTTATCTGAATCTCTGGAACTGCTTTGGCATCACCCTTGCCAATCATAACAGTGAGCAGGGTGATATATTCCTCCTTATATATTTTGGGTTTCTCTTAAACGTAATTTTTAGCTACCCAACAGCCGTTGGGTGGGATGACCTCATCATGTCTGAATGGAAGATTTAGGCGTCCATCCTTTTATTTAGCTGACTTGTTAGTAATCTTCATGAACCGCTTGTCTTCCACAGACACTTCTTTAGTCTCCTTGTAAGACTTCTCATCGAATTTAGGAATGTGTTGTGTGGACAGCAGGTCATGCAGCTCGACCACAGAGACCCTGTTGACAGTGACTGGGGCCTTTTTGTCAGCACCTCTTCTCAGCGGACCGTTGATACCCCAGCCTAGTTGGGTCCTCATGGCAGATGATCCATCTCATACTAATCACTTCCCAGGGCTCCATAACTTTGGGTGCATTTGTGCCAATTCCTATATCAGCATCTCTTCTGGGTTCACCTTTTTCACATATTCCCACTTGCACACATCACTCCATCTGGGTATGTTCTTTGAACGCACAGGCATGTTTTTCTGGGTGAAAGCGTCATGTAGTGGGAATAAATATGTTGCTCCCTATACAACTCACCACCACCAGATTTCTCTTGGCCCATGGTGTGTAAGTGGATTATTGCATTTCTTTTTTGATTCACAAGCTTGGCGGTACAAAAGATAGCAGTGTCTTTATCTATAAGTACGTAGGTTTTCACAATCTCGTTTCCCTTATAGGCTATAGGATAATGTGCACTCCTATTCTCTAGCCCCTATGGCTATATGCATTGAGTGGGACTATACCACCATTTGCTGCTTTGTCCTCTGTCTGCATTCCTTCTATTTTGGATCTATCCTTGTTTACTTTTTTGTGAAGCACAGTAGGGTGAGCTGCACACATTATATAGGAAGTGTAAGAAAAATGTTCTCCATCTGTCACATCTTCTGAGGGGATGGGCACATGTCCTACTGCAAAACTGATGGATTGGTGGTTCGTGCGTTACATTTTTGAAGCTCATACTGATCAACAGGTGGAACACTGCATTCATAACTGTCTGCCCGACTTTCCTCATTCATCCTGCGTCCACAACAAAAAGGTAATTGTTTATTATGTTCATCAAAATAAATCAAATGCTTTGCTTTGAAAAAAATGTGATTCTATACAAGACATTTATGGGCCCATACTGTCGTTTGGTGTGTATTTTTCTTATTCCTGCAGACAACTGGCCAAACAGATGATGTGACGTCATGCGAAGATATTTCCAGCACAGTTACAATGGAGTTTGATGGCAGAAACATTTCCAACAATTTAAAACATCATGTTTTGGTGTCAGTCCCTCACAATCAAGCAAGAGCTTCTTTCTAGACTCGCTGTTATGCACTGACAATAGAGGGAGAAATCCATCGTAGGAGAGGAACAGATACCAATTTTACCAATTTACATGATAACTTATTATAAAACTATAACGCACATATGCAGGAAAGAATTCAAATTGGTGGGATTTGACAAATATGTTCACAGCACAATGCAGTACTTGTCGGAGGATAATCAAACTTGGACCCCTAGAAAACAAAACAAAACTCTCAGTCAGTGAACATTCCATCCTTGACTGGACGTAGCTCCACAAAGTTCAATATGAAGTTTGTGATTGGACCGATTAAATGCACTTCAATTCACTGTCTGTCAGTCAATAAAATGCATTAGTATTTCTGTTCCCTTGTTTTGTATTTTGTGGCAAATTTGTCAGGGTTTGTCATTGGCTAGGATTTTTGCAATGCATAAGACAAAAGGTAACATTGCATTAAAGTACTAAGTTTAATTATCCTACGACCAGTACTGCATTGTGCTGTGAACATATTTGTCAAATCCCACCGATTTAAATTTTTTCCTGTACATGTACATTATAGTTTTATAATAAAAAGTGCTGAATATTTTGAACAACCTGTTTTCAAGACCAATACACCAACAACCCAAAATCCTGTGCTTGTGTGAAGGTCCATATTAACACTGCAAAGACAGGACTGTGGAAATGTTCTGCAGGATGAAAGCTTTCATCACTGAAACTCAAGGATCACCTTGGTTTCAAAACAGATATCTGGTGATGTAATCATTATGGCTGGTGATGTAACCATTAATAGATTTTGGCAACAAGTTGGCTACTCCCCAAAATTTTATCACAACTTGAACATACCAGAATAACTGGTAACTGGAAACTGTTTTTTGGAAATATAGAATAGAAGCACTGGATCCAATTTATTTAATTTTCTGTTGGCAAATAGTCAAATATCACGTCATATATTATAAGCTATCACCTTCACCTCAGTGAGGCACAACATAACATTAATTCAGTAAAGAAAGGAGTGGGAAATGTCACATAACTCAACACTACTTGTAAGTATTTAGTTTGTACATTTTGAAGTTACACTGTGTTATTACACTGTTGTAAGTACATTATGTATCAGGGAGATTTTCATCAGGTACCTACACAGTAATATTACAGTAATATTTTGTGCTTACAATACCTTTCCAATACACATTCTATTAACTGCATGGGTTGATGCACAGGTTGTTTTGAAAAAGAGAAATTCTACGCCTGAAAAGCTGATTTGAAGATAAATAACTAAGATTAGAGTGAGCTAACTTGTGGCTTAAAACAGTGAAATGCAACAGCAATGAGCAATTAAATATTCAAAGATGTTTCCTGCATAAAATATAGGGTATCTTAATACAAATATTCAATTATGTGTTTTTTAATCATGTTTAGGTTATAAACCATGTACAAAGTGAGACATCTCTGTCATCAAAGTTTACTGGGGCCTGAGCTTCATCTGATGAGTCACAATGCAGCTGGACAGAATGCAGCAGAGTTCAGAGAATTTAGAATGTCAGTGTCATAAAGGAGCGATTGACCTGAACAGACTCAGACTCACAGTTTCATCTCTGATCGGTGTTCACCTGCAAATTGAGAAAGAAATCCCACGTTGCATTCATTTGGAGAAACATCAACAACAATATCCGCTGTTCAGAAAGGCAAACATGGAGAGTGATTTCCATCCTGAAAAGATTAGTACAGAGGATTTTGCTGAACAGACAAGACGCAGACAGTCAGGATAGACTAGTTGTTTGTGTTGAAGGATTTACATTTGTGTCTAGTACTTCCTTAGTTTGATTTACATTGTAAATTCACAGTTAGATTTGTTGAAATCTATGCTGAAAGGCATGATATGAAGCTATGATGAAGCATGTTGACCTTGAATGAAGCTACATCAGATGGCCTCATGGTTATTTGTTTCACTAAGATGTTGCCGTTGTATTTCTTTCAGCATCAATGCAAATAGTCGCTCAACTCAATGCCCTTAATGATGATTGCCATGAAAACATGAACTACATGGTTGCAAATGTCCTGAAGAAGGAGCAATATCTTTATGCTGAAGCCTCTAGTTTCTCTGGAGTGACTGCTGAGCTCAACTGTGCCCTGTCACCTAATATATGGGAGCCAATAGCCAGCACAGCTTCTTCAGCATGCATACTTCTCTTGGATATGGACAAAGGAGACCTTCCTCCCACAGAGAAAGAGTTTCCTCTCATGACTGAGAACACACCTGTAGGAAATGCTGGAGCATCCATCCACCCAGCTCAGCATGTTGAGGCTCAGTCCAACCTGCTCCGCCTTGTTGAGGCTCCATCCCATGAGGCTCCAAGGACTAATGACTTCAAAATCATTGAGAGATTGAGGCTGCTTCAGCACTCCCACAATGGTTTTGACGATGACTACCACCTGGAGGCAGTTGGAAAGAGATACCTCTATGCTCCCTCATGTGACACATCTGGATTTGTGGCTGACTGCTGCTCACCCTGTGGATCCACTCTGGGCTGCCTGGATGAGTGGGAGCCACTGGTCAAATCCCACTTTGACTTGGAGAAGGAGGGATTTGGTGAGGAGCTCCTCTACGCTTCATCACATCTCTCTAGATTTGTAGTTGACTGCTCCCCACAGCATGGGCCGACTCTGGACCAGCTTGACAAATGGGAACCTGTTGTCAGCAGCACTGATTCTCACCTGATGCAGTTCCTCTCAGTCCTCCTGGAGGAGGAGGAACCTGGAGAAAAGCACATGAATGCTTCCTCATCAGCAAGTTCTACATTTATAGCTGCCTGTGCTCCACACTATGTTCGTACTCAAGATCATCTAGATGAATGGGAGCCAATCGTCAAAGCTGATTCTAAACTGATGCTGTTCCTCCAGGACTTGGAGAAGGAGGAAGAACAATGTCCTTTTTTCAACAAGACGGAAAAGTTCAGCTCTTGTGCACAGATTGAAAGAAGAAGAAGGAGCGTGGCTTCTTTTCTTTGCTCTCCTGCATATTCCGGAGGAAGAACAAGAAATCTGCTGTAAGTTGCAGTTTCAGTCTTCATGCTTGTTTTTACGGTTCAATCAATTCAGTGAACCTATAACAGTATTGTATCTAGTGCAAGTCATTTTGTAACCAAAACTTTGAAATAAAATGTCACTTCTTATTTCTTATAGGCTGACAACATGGCTACAACAGCAGAGATGCCACTCTAACAGACCTGCCAAGCAGAAGGAGATGAGCCAAAGCCCTCCTGTCATCTTCCTATCCACTTTACAGAAATGCACAACTGAATTATTTTATTTGAATACATTTATTTGTACACTACCATTACAGTGTCTTTGCACATTTCAAACACACATTTATTCATGCAGTTATGGGTAACATGTAGCCTAAAGCAGTGAAAGTGTAATGGAATTAGTAGCCTAAATATACTGTATTTTGGCCACTGACATTGTCTTTACCTCTATTACTAACAATATCATCAATATTCTAAATCTGGCTGTTTTTTCACTGAGAGACCATTTTGCGTTAAATATGCCACTTGTTTTCTGTAAAAAAAAAAAAAAGCAAGCAAAAAAACATGAAATTATTATTATTGTTTTTCACTATGATGAATGCTAATATTTGGCTATGAAAGACAAGTATGAAACAATAGTTTTCTCCAAAAAAAAGATTTTTTGTTTTGAATTTCCACGATTTTGACTTTTCCTCGGTTAGGCTATGTCAAAATAGCATAGGCCAATGGAAATAAAGCATAGCCTATACTGTATATTGATAGACAAATACATAGATAATGAACTACAAATCCCAGAATGGACTACAAGCAAGAATCTTCTGCTATAGAGCTGGCTAGTCACAAGGTAATCCCGACATCATCAAGGTTTCAGAAATGTTTTGGCCGTTCATTTGTAGCACTCCGATTTCAAAATAGCTGGATCCACATGGTTCCACTCATTCAATCGATCAGAGAATTTTACAGTGCAAGAGTGAGAATTTTACAGTGCAAGAGTAATGAATAACTAAATTGGATTTACATTTTGAAATTTGAGAAAAGTAAGAAAAAAATCATGGGTACAAGGCTGTGTACATATAGCTCGGTAAAGGACTGCAATTTATTGTACTGTGTAGGCATTATGGAAGCACGTGTCTAAACGTGATAAAGAAGCTGATTTTTCAACACAGTTGTTGAAACATTCACAATGAGAAGTGGTGGGCAGTGTGTGTGTGCGGGTGGTGACAGATTTACCTAAAGAAATAGCCTACTGAGGGAGGAAGTGGGCAATCAACTCTATCTCTAACATTTGCAACGGCCTAATAATTTTGACCCTTTTACTTCTATTTAGTCTCCATGCACTTAACGGGTCAAAATGAACCAAACATTATCTCTGAGACATAAAGATGTGGGGGCGGCTTGCCTATGCTCAAAATGAGATTTTCTTTTTCCTTTTTAAATGTTCATCACAGTAATTGAGGCAAACAGAGAGGTTATTCAACTGAATGAAATATGCACTTTTCCAGTTTGTTAAAAAAAAATTAACAGGTCAATTTGACCCACAACAATACAGGGCATCTCATTATAAACGTGGAAAAATCGATCATATTGTCTTAATAATCATGTTTCGTTGCACTCATAAAGTATGCAAAATATTCATATTCAGATTTTTGATGAAAGACTGTAGATTTTTGCTGGGCCATTTGCAATACAAAGTGAATGCTGAGTGTCACTGTCCATGGAGTATTATCTTTGTGTACAGGTGAAACGTGGGTCTTCCATATATTTTGTATTTTGTTTTATGTACTTAACAGTTTCAGTTGTTTTATCATATTGTTCCCATTTTAGCCCTTGTGTTTGAAACAAGTAGACCTTATTTCCATGACAAAAAGTGGTTAGAATAATGAATGGCAAAAACATGTGAAGATGCAGGCTACTTCACATGTTTCATTTCTGAGTTTTCATCACCATTTGTTCAGACACTTAGCGGAGAAAAAAAGAAAGAAAGAAGAGAGAAAGAAGAATTCCAGCAAATACCAGCAGTAGCCTACGTGCTTGGACCCCTAATTAAACCCCAGACGTCAGATATAGTGTCCTGCCCATGTCTGTAAATAGATCAATGTCCACAACGATATTCTCCTGAGATCTATCAGTCACCGCTAAGTAATCAATTCAACATCACTTCAAACAGTCCAGTCTTAATTTCTCTCCGAAGTTGAAGCCCATTGGCCAGTTCAAGATCAGCATGGAAAGGAATTTCGGGCCAGTCCAGAAAATAATCCATGTGTGCTTCTGATATCGAGCTAATTTCCATAAACTCTTTGATGCCATCCAAAACTGATCTCTCTCTCTCTCTCTCTCTCTCTCTCTCTCTCTCTCTCTCTCTCTCTCTCTCTCTCTCTCTCTCTCTCTCCCATAAAACAGCACTACGGCTTCATAAGGCTTCAACTCCCTCACTGTGGAGTAGAGCGCGCGAGGAAGGTCCGCTCTTCATACAGTTCACTCATCTTCATGTTGAGGAACGCCACCAATGGTAAGGTAACACGTTTTGTCGTATTCTGTTTTAAAATCTAAGTCAAGGTGCTACTTGCGTGATTGTTATTTTATTTATTTTTTTGCTTGTCTATTTTTTCATAGGTGGCAATTTCCTTTCAATTGTCATTTAACATCCTGAATTCTGATTATAAATTCTACTGTGTCGTCATACACGTCAACATAACATAACATAACATAACATAACATAACATAACATAACATAACATAACATAACATAACATGTTGACCGGGCTGAAAAGTAAAGTAGTGAAAATGTGCTTAATTACAATATCCAGTCACTCACAGACATATTGTGTCCCTTAACAATGTCAGTGACTGAAATATTCTTCTAATATAAACAATATTCCTGGGGCTCACGCTAATGTGAGGATTTATTCATATGCCCAGAACATTCTGATCCATTCTGAAAATTATTTTTTACTGTAATAAATGTTTCTGAAAAAAAATAAAAAATACTATTAGTAGTTAAATGACTGCAGCCTATTGTGTGCCAGATCTCTCTTGTGTAAGATTCATTGATATTTTACTCCAGAAGCCTATGCAACCTTAAACAATAATGGAGGACTAAACAAACTAAACTGTTACTCTTACAGGAGGATATAAATCTGTGGAATAATTGAAATAAGTCATTCCTATGATTGATGATCCAGAATTTGTGAACATGAACAACTCTTACCAAAGTGCCAAGACAATGTCTTCGAGGGCCATTTTATTGTTTTATTTTTAAAAATATTTGTCTAAACTTTAACATCTAAATGAGGTTGTTATGCTATTTGTTTTTAACTGGAAAATGTACCCATGTTCCAGGAAAATCATTGTGGGCACTATTACAATAACTTTACCATCTTTTCCAACTACAGTAACATGAAATCACAGATCAGGTTATGGCAAAATATTCGCCTTCGTTTATTGCAATGGTAGATAGTGGTGAATGTTACAAACAGTACTATCCTTAGGCATAGGAATAAAAATAGTTATTGCTGAAATTCTTTAACTACAGGTAGCTTAATATATCAGCTATTTTAAAAATTTCAGTTTTGAACATAGAGCACGCAGACATTTTCCTGATGAAGTTGAATGTCTGAACATTTGTGCAGTACAAAATCTTGTGTACCATTTACATCTAAAACAAATTGTGCCAGTGGTCACTCTAAAAGGCCACACAAAGTTTGCAGCCTGTTAACATCTATATCAGAGGTGATATCAACACTTCAAAAGTGTCTATATGGGTCCACATTCTTACACTTTAATAGTGTAAGCCCACTCACACTCATGGATGGTTGCTATTGACTCTCTACAAGAAATTAAGGTTAACACTAATCAACATTAGCCAGTGTTGAAGCCTCTCAGCACCAGTGTTAGAAATAAACTCTTTCATAGTAAAGCTAGTAACTCCATTGGAGTTGCTTCCATATTAACCCTATGTAGTAATGGACAATCAACATAATTTGTTAACACTGTAGAGGTGTAAATAATTCTGCCCCACCCACCCCAACCATGCACAAACATACCTAGATGTAGGCTAAAACATAAATACATAGAGTGAATAAAAATACTTTTGGGATGGCAATATATTGCAGGGATCAACTTCATTAAAGACCTGGTTTGTTACATTAAAAATAGAGTCATTTAACCAATGATAGGCGATGCCAACACAAGCAAGCATGTACAGAACAATGGACTTGACTATCTACTGTCACTATTGAGCCACACATTACAACAGTTAGACAACACAGCCAAGGCTCTGCCTGACACCAGTAACATAAATCAATTGTAGAATCTATATGTTAACTGAAACCTTGAGGCTTTTACTGAACTAGGATTATTGATCCAATTTTCAACTATTATCCAACATGCAACAAACAACAGCAAAAAAAATCAACACTCAATCAATATCAACACACACAATGTCTTATTGTTTAGTATTACTTCTTGCAAGAGTGAAAGATCTGTTGATAACAGTTGTGTTGTGTTGCGGCTGAAACAAGGTGCAGGCCCGGGAGTTGACTATCCATCAGATGGCTGACTGTCAAGGTTGAAATGATGAAAATCAGCTTAACTCTCTATTTTGACACTTGCTCTATTTCCACTGCAACTATGGGAGTGTTATGTGAGGAATACCATTATCTTCAACACCAAAAATCTGATTATTTTGCTGTAAAACTGAGATGGTATCAGATGATCAATGTGGATTCTTCTACATTATTTATGAAAATAATGATTAGCTATCATGTAGCCTGCTGTCAAGTCCTGTATCAATTGCAATGTATCAGTATGAGACAGAAATGTTATTAAGGTAGTGGTTTAAAATCATTCTCAAATCATTCTCTCAAAGGTCACTAGTTTTTTTAGAGTATTTTTTTAAAACATATTTTCATGAAGCAAGCCCCTACAGGACCTTGGCACCTTTAAAGGAGTGGTTCCCCCTTTTTTCAATTTCTTTTCTTGTCTATTTATAAAAAGAAGAGGAACTGATCTGAAGTACTAGATAAGAAATTGTACACTTTTAATCACTGTTAAACACAACAGTGGCAACTCATGTCCTTGTAGATAGCCATATTTCAGTCATGTTTCCACATATTGCTTTGAAGTGATTTCGCACTGGTGACAAAATATTTTGACGTCTTAAGCCAGAGGGAATACTATGCTGCTGTTTTTCACCTTTATTTAAATTCTTCTCTAATCCTCTCTAATTCATTCCCCATCAAGTGAATGTTGTAATGATGCCCAGAAAATAACAGCAGCTAAAAGTTTTACCAGTGTGTTTGGGCTAAATGCACCAAAACTGAACACTAATGCTGCTATTAGTGGTAAAAAAAAAAAAAAAAAAAAACATTAATAAGCCTACCCACTAATGTAAGTTAGTAATCAAACTCACATCATGTTTTATAAATGTCTACATAACAGCTTCCGTCAAGCGTTGACCTTTTCCCTATGCCTATCTAATGCATATTTGGCACAGGATGTTCTGTGTTTGTCTTTGCTTTTCATATCCAAATGCCTTTATAATTACAGAATATTTTAACATTTCCACCTTGCCTCTTACTGTGAGAATGCGTTAGTGTTATGGAAAGTGTGGTTATTCAGGAATGGTCTTCTATCCTCTAATTTCCCTAGAAAATAACCTGATTTCAGAATGTTGTTTTTAGTTTGCATATCCTTAGGCTGAACACACTGAAGGGATGGAAATTTGACCATTAAAACATCCTGCAAATCTGTTTTGTATTTTGAACAGTGTAGGTACTGAGAGATTTAACTCTGCTGGTATGGAAGTCAACAGCAGTGAGGTGGCTGGAGGTACACTGCCCTCTGTAGCTGAAGAACAGACGGAGGAACGTATTTATGAGGTTGTGGTGCAGAACAGCTCCATCAACCACAGCTCCCAGTTTGCAGACGTGGCTCTCCTGCAGACCTTCAAGCCTCTCATCATTCCCTGCTACGTGCTTGTGGTGGTGGTGGGTGTCTTTGGGAACTACCTGCTCCTCTATGTCATCTGCCGAACCCGCAAGATGCACAACGTCACCAACTTTTTCATCGGAAACCTGGCCTTCTCTGACATGCTGATGTGTGTGACCTGCGTTCCCTTCACTCTCGCCTATGCCTTCAACCCTCACGGCTGGGTTTTTGGCCGCCTGATGTGCTATGTGGTGTTCCTTATCCAGCCTGTCACAGTCTATGTTTCAGTGTTCACTCTCACAGCTATCGCTGTGGACAGGTGGGTAAATCCCTCTGATTTATCAGACAGCTCAAACGTGTGCGCTGCACCATGTAACAATATTGACACTGCAGGTGTTATGCTGTCAGTTCACAAGGGATATTCCCTCTCTATATTCATGAATTTATTTCACATTTCTCACATCAACAGTTTCCCATTATAATTGGGGGTACTAACAATTGCCAAACCAGAAATTAGACTAGACCACTGAATAATGTAATTATTACATAAATCCTGACACATTTACACTCACTCAGACTTTAGGGAGATGTGCAGATAGGATGGCTGGTTGATGATTGCATACCTGTCCCATTCTGCTCTTATTTCCACTACAGGTACTATGCAACAGTGCATCCCCTGAAGAAGCGCACCTCTGTGGCTACCTGTGCCTACGTCTTAACGGGAATCTGGCTGCTGTCCTGCGGGCTGGTGGCTCCGGCTGTGGCCCACACCTACCATGTTGAGTTCAAAGAGGAGGGCTTCACCATCTGCGAGGAGTTCTGGTTGGGTCAAGAGAAAGAGAGGCGGGCATACGCCTACAGTACCCTGCTGGTCACGTATGTCCTGCCATTGTCAGCCGTCTGTGTCTCCTATCTCTGCATTTCTGTCAAACTGAGGAATTGTGTGGCGCCAGGCCACAGGACACAAGTTCAGGCAGACGCCCAGCAGGCTCGTAAGAGAAAGATCTTCCGCTTGGTCGCACTGGTGGTGGCTGCCTTTGCAGTGTGTTGGCTTCCTATCCATGTGTTTAATGTGCTGCGAGACATAGACATTCGCCTCATCAACAAGCGCCACTTCTTACTCATCCAACTGCTGTGCCACCTGTGTGCCATGAGCTCCTCCTGTTGTAACCCCTTCCTCTATGCATGGCTGCATGACCGCTTCCGCGCTGAGTTGCGCAAGATGTTCACTTGCCATCATCGCATCGGAATACCGGCTAACCACTGTGCTGCTAGTGTGGTCTTGTAATATCTGTGTGAATTTAAGACAGAGTGACCTTTTGTTTTAGTGTCAATGCCCTTTATGTGCCACAGGATATGTTTTGTGATTATGCAAGAATTTATTATATCTATTCTGGATTTCTGAAAATGTAAGTGAATAAGGAAAATATCAATTTGACATGATAGTGTGAATTACCAGGCAAAGGGATATTAGAAAAATGAATGTTCGCTACACATTTTACACTCTATAGCTAGACTGGAGCATGGCTGAAAAGTGCCATTGGAATTGGTGACAGAGAAAACTGTGGAAAGACGGATGCTTGAAATATAAGAACTGATGTAATCGATGTTTTTTTCCACACGTGTACGTTATTTAATGTATAAGTGCAAGACAAGAGACCTGGCTGTTAATCTTTAATCAAAGAATGAAGTACAGTATGGGAAGACATTAACTTTTAAACTCCAGCTCAGAAAGAAAATGTTTCTTGAAACTGTATTTTTTTTTTTATAAACAGAGGAAACTGGGCCTGTGTTTTAAAGTGAGGTGGAATCTTTCAATTGTCAGATTATTTTCCATCAGCAAGTCTTATCCAAAAACAATCAATGTACATAACTGTAAATGATATTCTAAAAAAAAACCTATATAAGGAATTTAAGTACTGGTGGACAACCAAAGTGTTGGAGAGTATATATTGGGTATGCAGAGGAAAATGCTGTGGACTGGCATTGAGAGCCTCAGCTCAGACTGTCTTGGAAAATTATCAGTGCAGGTTTGATTGATCCCATCAGGGCAACAGAGGCAGAAGAACCAGCTGTGTTGTGGAGCACTTGCTTTGAGCATTGTGGAACTAATTAAATGCAGATACTCTCTCTCTTAGATCCCCTCTGTTCAGATTTTCTTTGTTGAAACAGTTGAGTGAACTTCACCTCTTCCACAGTGGCTTAACTGTGCTCAAGTAACACAACTGTATCCCTTTATTTTTGTGATCTGTTACTTACTTACTGTAAATACATATATATCAACAAAAAGTTGTTTACATCCAAATATATGCCCTTTGGATGCATTTGGTCATGGTGTTATTTGTGTAATCTCTGCTTCCTTACCAAAATATTGTCTGCAAATTATTCTTACGGTTTGTGCAGTGCTATAACAAAGCTGTTGTTCAATGTGTATGTATATCATCAACACTGTGGAAAATAGTAAACAAAAATACAGAGATTGAATGACTTTTGTTGTCTGTTGTCAATTACATGATGACAAGAGAATCAAATTATGTTCAACATGGTCAGAGAGCAGTTGTGCAGCTGAATTAACTAAATTAAATAATGGGGAAGATTAATGTGTTTTCTGCATATCAGTTAAGCCCATCCAAGGATGCATTATAATAATAACGTCATTATTTATTGATCCTCGGTCAGAGCACAGTGTCGGCACCAGAAAGCACCGCTGGAGCCAGTTGGGCCTCATTGACTTTCAAGTCACTTCAGCAGGCCGGATGCTTGCCGACACGGTGACTTGAACTTTGGTCCTCCAGTTGAACGGCGGCTCACCTCCTCACTTTGCTATCCTGCTGCCCAGGTGGAGTGAGAGGATTGGAAAAGCTGATGAATTGTTGAGAGTTGTTGAGAATGTGTCAGAGTGATTAAAGCTGCCCCACGTGAGGAGTTTATAGCAGCCCTTCTCCTGATATTTTTTGTATGATCCAGCTGTCATATGGATTAGCTGGAGGCTTCAATACGCGACACAGAAAACAACCAAGTGAGCGAAGTTCCATTGATGGCATTAATATCATTTGATAAATACAAATGTAGCAAAATTTGGCAGTGTGCAAAACTTGGGGAAATGCTAGTTTTACGTACTTTCAGACAAAATCCATCCAATTCTTCTTTCTGCTTTATATTTATTACATTTGAATGTTTGAATTGTTAGAAGAAGGTTGCTGTACTGATTCTGTCAATATTTAATTCATGTTACATACAGTAGGTTACAGTTTTTTTTGGGTCAGTTCTCCCCATTACAACGGAGCATGAATATTCAGACAAATTAAATCATCCGAGCTAAACATGCACTCAGATGTCCCTTTCATACCCGTGTAAAGTCTGTGACCCATCATCATCACATTCTTGACTTCCTCCTTTGAAGTACTTTCTTTTGGAATTTAATGAGATTTACATTTTAGGATGGATGCTGTTCTTCCCTACCAAGCATTTGATGAACAATCTGCTGGAGGTGGCTGCTGGAAGTTAAATGTCAACCCTAATGAGCACAACATTTTCCCAATATGATATTATGGCATGGCATACTGTATATTCAGATTTAGAAACTGTTTTGAACTAATATCAGAATGATGTTTAGGTCCTGACTTCATAAAATGATGCAGGTAGCAACTGTGGCTGACTGTGGATGTCGTCTCAGCTTTAATTTAGGTACTGTATGTAAATGGGTTTTCCACATTGGTGCAGGCTGTCACATCATCATCTATTCAAAACGTCAAAATGTTTCCTGTGACAATACTCTTTGCACTACATGACTGAAGCTTTAGGCAGACCCTGATCTATATTATCAGCCGAAAACCATAATCCTCCTGCCACCGTTCTCTTCCCAACTAGTATTCCCATTAGATTAGCTAGAGGGAAACAACCTTGACTGCATAACCTTATATGAGTTATGGCAGTGACACTCACTTTGGGCCTTGGGCACTGAGTCAACTGCATGTAACGTCCAAATACTGTTCAATTCGATTCAAGTACACAATCCTAACAGTATAGCAACTGTACACTGTAGCAAGTAATGTGAAAAACATGATCTACTATGGATCTACAATTCTAACATAAAACATTACAAACACAGTAAAACCCAAGGGCTGACACATCTAGCACCACATAGCTGTTCTTTTCTGTGACTGAATAATTTTACCATTACGTCATGTACCACAGTTGCCTGATATCAGACAGAATTGTCAACTTGTTACACCCCATTTCCATCTCGGTGGAGTGGGCAGATTCAAAGGTCTGGATCCAGGCAAGTACCACAGCACTGTGAGTGGATTTTTACTCCCTTAATTTAAAGGTAGGATTTTGACAATGTCTAATCAATCACACACGAGCAGCATAACAAGTTATCCATTTACTCCCTGCTGTAGGACACATTCCATTCTGCTGCTCAAATCACATTGGGATACACTGTCACGGAAAAGGCTGGACTGGTGGCTTGGCATATTTAAAGGAGATAGTTGGTGCAAATGGGTCATAAAGCCATAAAATGTCACCATAGTGACTTATTGTATAAATGTTCTCACAGCGAGCACTTTGGAGATGGTGTGCACACCAACTGCCATTTCTTTTCCCCTCACATTTTCCCTGAAAGAGATGCATTAGTGTGTTAAAGGGGAAATGGCCATCCCCACCCTCCAAATCTCTCCCTGATTATGTAATGTCAGTGTGATGCTTGTCAATAACATTTCAGATTTTCAACTATTTCAACACAACTTTATTTCAACAATGTTTTTGACAGTAAACTGGGTATGTGCAGCAAAACCCTCAACAGATATAATCTGTCCTGGGACTGGCTAACCTTTATCCCTGCATAAAAAGTTTTGGCGTCTCTCATGAACAAAGTCTAACAAACACTGTTGTGCAAATGCATAACGCAATAGTCCTGAACAAGATACAGTGCATTTAAACTCAAAAGACAATTTTGTTTAGATCACTAACCAAATAAGCAAACACTGTCCTGGGAAAATAACCAAAACTCACAGGGTTCAACCCTCCTGTTCTTTTTCCTCCTCAGACGAGGACAACATCTTCTTTGTCCGAGCAAAGTCTCTCACTTCCTGAGGAGTGCGGATGTACATATCAATTTCACTGTCTGAGATCTCCTCATCACCCGTTACATCCTGGAGCACTGGTCTCTCCACTCTCCTGATCTTAGGATGCTTCACACAAGGGGGAGCAAACAATACTCTCTTACCCCAGTGTGGTGCTAGAGCCTGGCACCCATGGGTGACTGTGCCAGTGTGCAGCTCAGGCACAGAGCCTGAACTAAGGTCTTCACCTCCTGGTTGCTCGGCCATTTCAGCATTTGGTTCACATGCTTCCACACAGGATTTGTTTGCAGTCTGAGCTACAAGCCCAGAGATTTGGGAGGGTGCTGCCTCCTCTAGGCGGGACACTTCTGACTGGATCCCAGGTAGGGAGTCCTCACAGCTGGGGTGGAGCTCCTCCATCAGGGCATCATGTGTCCTCAGAGCCCTCCGCAGCAGAGCGTACCTGTGCTTCAGAATATCCTCCACCTGTAGCATCACGTTGTCTGGTGTCACATCAGCCCCCACCCAGGGAATCTCCTGGCCCAGCTTACACAGCACCTCCTTTATTTCAGCTATTCTCTTCAAAGCGGGCTTGTACTTTGACACCTTGGCTAGCAGACAGAATTTGTCCAGAGTGTATTTGAGGCGGACCCTGGTGGGCTTCAAGGACTGCCAGGCGAGGTAGATGGACGCCATCATGACGGGGAGGGGCCTGCGGCCTGTCACGAGCCAGGAATCTGCTGCCAGCTCCACCAGGGCCACCGCACGCTGCGTCAGGTCCTTGGAGTTCTCAGCCAATTCTTCAGCAACGTCAAGAGAGCTGATTTTGTATCTGACAGAAAGAGTGAAACATTTTCAATAAGTATAGGCCTTGACTTGGCATGTTTTTAGATATCAAGACGCATGAGTGCTTTGAGAACAATGGTATCTGAAAAGGTGAAAGCAGTGGTTTTACTGCTGGTGTTCTATCAAGCAGTTAAGTGCATTCACCTGGTATCTGAGGTGTAAGTCAGTCCTATTCCCTATTAGATGGATAGAAAAAAAAAACTAGCAGAGAGTTGAGAACCACTGATTTAAAGAGTTATTTTTCAAACCTTGAGTTGCAAAACATCTGCATATTTTGTTTAATTTGTACAGTTTAAAAGAAAAAAAAAGGAAATAGTATTTTTATATACATTTATCTCTCTTTTTGAATTACACTGTACAGATTGATTAGGATCTGAAAATTAGATCTTTCTCCTGTTGCACAGAAAACATACTGAACCATAGACCCAATATTGACACAAGTATCAAACTAACTTTTAAGATTTTTCTACCTGATTCAAATTTCTAACCTCTTCTGAAACAGTTTATCTCAAAAGCTGACATATGATTCCATCTGTGTAACAGAGCAATTTGAGAATGGATGCAAACCTGTTTCAGCTGGTTAGAATTAGTTGTTACTTACATTTTGCAAAGTAAACAAACTGTCTTCATGAAAGGCCCATTGTTTTTTTTTAGACTGTTGATTAAGGTCACACCAGGGGAGCTTTAAGGATATTTTGTGCTGATGTTCCTCCAAACTATAACGTTCAGCCCGCTGCCCGACACTTACTCCTGGCCGTGAGCCTCCAGTATGTCAGTGATGCTGGCCGTGGGCGCCTGAATGCTCAGAGTCTTGACCATCTCCTGATAAACCACTCCCACCACCATCGGGTCAGCTTCCAGCAGGCAGCTGATGCTTCCCATGGTAATGGGCCAGTTGCGCAGCTGACAGCTTACAAGCACACAGCAGCCACCGAGGGCCTCTTTCTTGTGGAGACTGACTCGGATGAAGTTGTGGTGCTGATATGCCTGCTTGTAATACATCTGTGCAAGTTCCTCGATCTCACTGTTCAGCCTAAGGATCCGACATAAGGCTTTCACACGCTGCAGACCTGTTACAATGCAATAAAATTATGAGCAAGAGCAACTCAGAGCAGAGGGATAATTTCTTCAGAGATAAGCAATCAACGCCATAAGACAAAAGTTCCCCGAATCTGGAGAGAGGTTCTTACCTTTTATCTGGTTTAAACATGGCTGTTTGGTCACAGCTGTAGTTTGGCTGTAGCTGACATCTGTAAAAATCACACAAAGGCAACGTTAATACAAACTATGGTAAAATGGAACTGACAAAGGCTTGGGCTTGGCAAAGAATATTATAAGTAAATTCACCTTATTGTAAATACTTATCTTATTGCTAATTATCAATATCTAAACAGTATCTTGCATCTTAGTGTCTGCACAACCCTGTGTATGGGAATGGGAATTGATCAAATTTTAGTGTCGATTCAATGTTACCAATGCGAAATTATAATGAAGAAGAAAAATTCAGGGAGTGTGTGTTCAGTTCAGGGAGTGTGTTCAATTCAGGGAGTGTGTGTTCAGTTCAGGGAGTGTGTGTTCAGTTCAGAAGTGTGTGTTCAGTTCAGGGAGTGTGTGTTCAGTTCAGGGAGTGTGTGTTCAGTTCAGGGAGTGTGTGTTCAGTTCAAGGAGTGTGTTCAGTTCAGGGAGTGTGTGTTCAGTTCAGGGAGTGTGTTCAATTCAGGGAGTGTGTGGGAGTGTGTTCAATTCAGGGAGTATGTGTTTAGTTCAGGGAGTGTGTATTCAGTTCAGGGAGAGTGTTCAATCCAGGGAGGGAATGTGTGTTCAGTACAGGGAGTGTGTGTCAATACCTCTTTCCAAAATGAGATATCCATCATTTGAAACTTACAACACCTCATCAAAATGATGGTTGGTATTACAGGTAAGTAAATGTATTAAAGTCTATTATAGGTGACTACTATATTAAGCTTAGGAGTCATTTTAAGAACTTCACTTACAAAACAGTTATGTTTCTGAGGATAGTATTATCTGTGATTTTGAAAAAAAATAATATAAAGCATTTTGGAAAGACTGAAACGTTTAGACTGATTGTTAAACGTTGGCCTTGCAATCATAGTTCTCCTAAGCCTGATTATTTTACATTTAACTGGATATTGCTACTTTTATTTTAGGACCTGATCTCTCTGTGAGCTCAGTCTCTTTTTTTAAGGCACCCGGGCGATTAAAGTGATTCACACGCACAGGCGCACAGAAAGGCACTTGTGCAAACACCATAACATGGTGATACGCGTTTACAATAAGGTTCATTTACTTACAATATTCTTTGCCACCACTTTGATCGCCATAGTGCAGTAAAGACCAAAATAAAGACTTGTAACCGGACGGACGGACGCCCGCCATTTCCCACCCAGCCAGGCGTGCAGCGGAGCGCCGTGAGGCCGCCTACCTGTCCCCTCGGCTCGGTCGATGGTGAGCGCTCCTTCAGACACCACGGAGCCGCAGTCCTCACACACCAGCTGGGGCTGCGAGTACAGATCATCGTCGACGATGTTTGAGGAGCCGCAGTCCGGACAGGTCAGACCCCCAGGTGCCATCCTCCAACACCGGGACTGCGGTGTGTATCTGGAGGATAATGACGTCTATATAACGGCCAAAAACAGTCTCAACACCTGCGAAGGACGAACTGTCTCACTGCTAAATATTTTAACATCCAAGGACGGCAAGTCAATACTTCTATCCTTGTGGAGAAACTCCTTCCCAAGTTGTCTTGTAAAGGTCTCGCTGTCTCGGCATCAGCACGGATGAAAACTTGTAAACAGCTGTGATCGACCAATGAGCGTTGCTTCCACCGGGGAGGGGGCGGCGAATAATTGCATCCGTGCGGATACAATGTTCACACTGTAGATAGTTCCGCTTAGTCCGACCGGAGACTCACAGGCTTGATTTAGTGTAGTTAGATTTGGTGCAAAAATTGAATGATGTAGCTTATTACTGACATATTTGTTTACTTTGTGCATGCCATCGAGAGAGAGAGAGAGAGAGAGATTTCTCATCACTTTTGATGTTCCTGTTTTAAAGTTGTTGCTTCCCATTGTTTTTGTGTGTGTGTGTGTGTGAGAGAGAGAGAGAGAGAGGGAGAGAGAGTAAAACGGAGTCATTAATTGAAGGGTTTATTTTACATTAACCACAATATCATATAATGCAGTAACCACAGTATTGTGTAGACACAACTTCTAAAAAAGTAATTACGTGTATTCAAAGGGACCTATAATTATAGGCTGAGTAAAGTGCCTTCATGGGTTTTTGAATAAAATGTAAAATTGAATATAATCAGCCGAGAGTAGGAAAATTTGATTATCTACAAAATTGGTGCATCCTTTTGACAATAGAAAATAAGGCTCATCTGTTTGCTGGAGATATCACAAGTGGACAGAAAGCTCTGCTCACATCAGTCTGTACAAAAATGGTTGTTAAAAACAGACAGTATGCATTTTGTCCTGTCATGAAGACTAGTGAACAAGAGTCATTTGAGATTGTAATGCACGAGACATGTTTCCAAATGAATTCCTACTTATCATTTTGTGTTCAACAAGAAAATAGTCATTATGAACACATAAGAGAAAAGTTCTTTCAAAGTCACATATGAAACAAGCAAAGTAGGCTATCATTTTGAACATTTAGGAAAAAGGAAGGCTCATCAATATTTCCCACTTTCCCACAATCCACCGGCTGAAAGGCTCCTAATTCAAACACCAGTGGAGGTGAGCCAGCCACTGGAAGATTTCTATATGTATATATATATATATATACACATATATATATACATATATATACATATACATACACACACACACACATATATATATATATATATATATATATATATTGAACTCTAAACTCTGGAAACTGGAAAGTCTGGAAAGTCATGTTTCCAACATGGGACCTCCATGAATAATGTCAGATTATTGTGTCTACATCTGACACAGTGCAAGCAGTGTACTGATCAGTTACAGCAGGAATGAAATGGTATCAGTGCATCGTCCTACAAGTCCTTCTTCAGAGAATTGAGGGACATAAGAATACTTGGATTCTCTTCAATGACGCGTACAAGCAAGTTGTCGATGTATTGTTCCAGCTCTGAAATTTTTTTGTCTCTCTCCGAGAGCTGGCCATCCTGTTTCAACACCAGAGAGATGAGTTCCTCCTGAGTCAGCTGGGAGTACGGCCCTTTCACCTGTGGGAGGGGATAAAGCGACATGTGGCAGTAAACACAAAGCTCTTAACGGAAGATGCAAATGATGACACTGACATGTGTTACAATGACTAGACTCACAGTGATAAAATATTTCATTTTTTTTAAGTGTTAAATGAACTGCAGTGTTTCAAGGTCTTGTTAAATCAAGGTGTTTGTGGGATTCAATTGTTAAATAAATGTAACTACAACAGGTTACTATGAAGTGCTCAGAAAAAGATAAGATATGATATGATAAGATTTGTCCACTTCTTTTGACAAGTGAGTGAGTGACAAAGTTACCTTAACTTTCTCTTGAACACCACTGAGGATTGCTGTAGATTTGGTATCTTTTGTCCCTTGGATGACGGAGGCAGACTGCTGTTCCAAAGGGCTCAGGGGTTTTACAGGATGAAGCCTGCAATGACAAAACAAAAAGTATGAGAGAAAGAAAGGGGGTAGGGAATGGCTGGATGGGAGCTACGGGGAAATAGAGCGTTTGTGTGTCAGTGTGAAGCATGAAGCAGGTAAGCCGTAGGAGATATGTATTGTTCTCCTACGGGGTCAAAAAAACACACCTAATTAGAAATCACCAGTCAAACGGAAATTTTGTGCTTCATGCTAATGCTGCAAGGTCATTCATCCGCATCAGTCTTATCAGATACAGCATGACGAATAATTAAAGCAAGGCTGAACGATGAATGAAATTATTAATCGCACTACACCCTGCATCTGAAGTGTGTAGCGTGATGAATCATTTTTTGTTTTTCGTGAAAGAAACCATGACATAACCCCTCGAAAACACTGTAAAATGTAACTATCGCATATAGCTAATATTTAATTAGTAATTATACAATACACTAATATATACAACTATTAGGAGCTAGCGTTGTCTTATCTAATATTGCATATAATCTATAGAAAGACGGATGAGGTACAACAGAATACTGCTGCTGCTCTACTTGAGGGGCTGAAGTCTCTCTCACCTGCGTGAGGTTGAAGGAGGCCCGTCCCACTTCCCACCTGCCTCCTCCCCAGTGTCCTGTGCTGTAACAGGCCGGCTCTCAGAGGGCAATGAAATGACTGGGAGCGGAGTTTCCTGGTCAGACACAGAGCTTACGTCCTCTGACTGCGGCTCATCTCCCTGTACAGCCACATCTGTGACACTGTCCTGCCTTTTGGAGGCGAGGCCTGGGTCTGTGTTTTGGTTCATCAAAATGCTGGAGGCGGCTGCTTTCTTTGCAGGAGGCGGGGGAGCACGGGCCATCTTTGAAGATTTGCTTTTTGTTTGAGAGGCGGCATCTTCATCGGGAGTTTGTGGTGCAGCTGCAGCCAAATCTAGTGAACCAGTGTTTGTGGAGGCACAGCGCTGATGATTACAAGAATCTATGCTCTTTGCAGATGTTGTTATTTCATCTTGGGCAGTGATTTGATCTTCAGCTTCATCGTCTTCAAATGGATTTGATCCAAATGCAACAGGGGCATGTGGACTGTTGCGGTCTTTTTGGTTAGTGTCAGATGATGAGGCTCTTGTGGGTTCACAGAATGGCCCGTCTTTACCAGCTTGTGTCGGTGTGTTTCCTCCCGCATGGGAAGAGTGGGGTCTAGAAGGTGCAGGGCCTTTACAGTGCTTGGCCGCTCTTGATGTTGCTGTGGTAGATGAAATGCTTTCAGGTTGGTTACTGCAGTTCGTCGAGCTCTGGCTTTCCGGCACTGGGGCGTTCTTTGTTGTCAATGAAGACCTACTCAGAGGAGCGATCATTTGCACCAAGCGCTGAGGGAAAACATTGGAGGCTTTGACATCTTTGTCTCTACTCTGTTTGTTCATCTGCGCCAGATGTAGTTTAGATACATTCTGCTCCCTCTGAATCTGTCTCTCCGCCCCACACTTTCCTGGAGGCTGTGGAGCTGGGCGCTTGTCACGCTGAGCACTAATTGGGTCCTTCTCATCAGTATAAACAGTCTCTTTTAAGCGGAGGTCTTCTTTGCTTCCCACCAACGGCACAGCAGAGTGAAATCTGGATGTAGGACACAGATTAGATGTTTTGGTTTGAGTAAAGGGTTAGGGTGAATTAAAAGGAGACTCAGTCCTGAGGGAGCGGGCGGTTGCTTAGGGGCAAAGGGGCAAGACGTTTCTTCTCTAGCAGATCTGTGGCTACATGCTCCAAGGCTCTATAGTCTCCAATGCAGAGGGATGTAAGTTTGGGATGGAGGACACAAAAGGTTGGGGAGGGGCGGGACATGAGACTGGAGTAGGAAGAGGTTGCAGTGAAAAAATGTCAAAATTAATATTAGTGTAAGATTGCTGTATGCAGGCGAATACTGGAATGATGTAAGACAATGGAATAAAAATTGGAAAATAGAAATTGCTGAAACTCATCAATTCAGATATCAATAGAGCCTACTTTGGCTTTGGATAATCATGCACACAAAACGCACAGTTATGCACAATTTAGTAGTTTCTTAGAGCTAAGGATGTTGAAAGTTAAAAACTGTACACAGGTGTTACAAAATTGGAGAAAATTCACCAGGCAAAACAACTGGAGAAAATGGGTTTTATTCATTAGGTTATTGCATTTGGTTGCAAAAGCAGTGGAAATACAGAATGGAGTAGGCTACATTAGTTAAAGAGTTAATATAGAAATTAAATACAGTGAAAGGTCAAAGCATGTGGATATTGGTCAATTCTATTTTGGTTAGATAAAGTCAGAGAGACATATTTGGGATTATTAACAGGACGCATGAAAACCAATGCAGCGAATGCAAATGATGAACCATCTGAGAAGAAAAATGTGACTGAACCGCTACATTTCTGCCTTTACTATGCCAAGCACATCTCATCTTAAGTAATCACCTAATGTTTTATGTCATCCTCCCTCCCGGTTAATATGACACCTAATATAATGAGGTAAGACTTTGGAGCAACCAATCTCAGCTGATAAAAGAACATACCCTTGCACACATAGACCTGCAACCCGCACACACGAACACACACACACATAGGGCTATGCAATTTTCATGGTGTCAGATAGCTGTAGAGGATTGTGTTTTAATGAGAGGTGCCTGTTGATGTGGAGTGGGAATAAAAGCAGATACACTGACAATCCAACATTCAGATCACATACTTTGACATGTAGAGCTCACAAATTTTAACTACCTCCCTTGGTGCTACAAGTTTCTCTCTGTAACTGGTAACTCAGGCAAGGCAATTAAAATACATGCAGTTCTACTCCTGCTGCAAAGTGCCACATCCAGAAACTGACCTCTTTCCCACAGCATATTAAAGGGGAAATGCTGCCCACTTTCAATAGAATCATAAAACATGTCTTTCTCTGTCCTTCGGGGATACTGTGATCATAGGCAAGAACCGTACCTCAGATGCTAATTTGGCACGCCAGCTTTTCAGTACAATGCAATGTCAATGGAAGACGTGAGCCTGGCAATTTGAGAGCAGATTTGAGTGTCCCCATCTAAATGAGCCAAGAATTGTCATTCAGATGAAAAGGGGGAAAATATGAAATTCAACTGTACTTTTAGACATGGTGTAACGAGTTTTTAGAAATATGATTTTATGCCCTTTTTGGAAATCTAAATGTATTTCTAAATCTATTTAAGATAAGAGTAGACAATGACAGAATGCCTCATTGAAACACATAAATACATTGTATGCATTTCATCAGACAGGCCAGAGTGCAGGGACATTCAGGATCAGCACTAACTCCCTGCGGGCCACGTGACCCATAAAGTTGTGAACAGACCGACCGACCGACAATACCATCCATAGAGCCCCTGCTGTCATGGGGCTAAAAATCAATGTTCAATGTTTTTGGAACAGACACTTTCCTAGATGGGAAGGGTTAGATGATGAGAGATGGATGGAGAGAAGCTGATAGCCAGTGACCCACCAAGCAGTGTGGTCCTTGGATTGGACTTCAACTGACCATCTACACTTTCACCTCATTGCTATCATGTCATTTGAAATCCCAAGGAGCCAGTATGCTGTATAAATAGCCTATTTATGAAGCTGGCTGTATTTTAACAGCCCAAAGACATTTAAACTATGTCAGTAAAAATCTGCAAAATGAGAGGCATCTGTTGCTGAGAACATTTGTGTGTGTGTGTGTGTGTGTGTGTGTGTGTGTGTGTGTGTGTGTGTTCATGCTCATGTGAACTAAATGAAGGGTTCCTTTCCAACATGCGTCATGCCCTATTTTCTTTGTTAAATGTTACCCGAAATTCATCAGTAAATATTTAAAAAAAATTTGGATGAGTAAATCCTCAAAACTGTTACGATTTAGTAGGCAAGGTTAATATAACAACATGAATGTGAGTCATCTAGTTTTGGCATGTGTGTTATCTTGTGTTGGAATGAATCTCATACATGCATCACGGTGTTTGTAAACCATGTGGTGTGAGACAGCTTGGACTAACCTTGGCTGGACAGTTGAGACTTTGGGCGTCCTGCTGAGGGGGGCAGCAGGCGGGTTGGGAATCTCCTCAAAGGGATTATTGGAAAAGGTGTCATCAAACGGATTAGTGGAAGGGACTTCTGTGAGAGGAGCACTGCTCTCTACAGACACTTTCACTTTTAGACCCAAGCGGGTTTCATCTGCTCCTCCCAGCCTCCTTTCCTCTTTCTCCTCCCTCTTCAATCGCTCTCCCTCCTCTGCTAACCACAATTTATCCTCCTCTTTCCTAGCTCTTTCCTCTTCTTTCCTGCTCCCCTTCTCTTCATTCATTCTTTCTTCCTCATCCTTGATCATCTTTTCCTCCTCTTCCCTCCTCATGCTCTCTCTTCGTTTTTCCTTTTCTCTCTGTATTTTTAGGTCTTCTGCCTTTATTAACCTTTCTTGCTCTTCCAGTCTCTTCTTTTCCTCCGCTAATCTCTCCCTTTCTTCCTCGTCCTTCCTAACCCTCTCCTCTTCCTCTTGTCTCCTTTTACTCTCTTCCTCAGCTCTCTCCTCCTCCATCCTTATCCTTTCCTGTTCCTCCCTTCTAATTTTCTCTTCTTCAATTCTCCTCCTTTCTTGTTCCTCTAGTCTCTTCTTTTCCTCCGCTAATCTCTCCCTTTCTTCCTGTTCCTTCCTAACCCTCTCCTCTTGTTTCATTTTCCTTTCTTCCTCAGCTCTCTCCTCCTCCATCCTAATCCTTTCTTCTTCTTCAATTCTCCTCCTTTCTTGTTCCTCTAGTCTTCTCTTTTCCTCCACTAATCGCTGACTTTCTTCCTCTTCCTTCCTAACCATCTCCTCCTCTTCTTGTTTCCTTCTCCTCTCTTCCTCTGCTCTTTCCTCCATCCTAATCCTTTCCTGTTCCTCCCTTCTAATTGTCTCTTCTTCAATTCTCCTCCTTTCTTGTTCCTCTAGTCTTCTCTTTTCCTCTGCTAATCTTTTACTTTCTTCCTCTTCCTTCCTAATCCTCTCTTCTTGTCTCCTTTTCCTCTCTTCTTCAGCTCTCTCCTCCTCCATCCTAATCCTTTCCTGTTCCTCCCTTTTCATTTTTTCTTCTTCTTCAACCCTCCTCCTTTCTTGTTCCTCTAGTCTCCTCTCCTCCGCTAATCCCTCCCTTTCTTCCTCTTCCTTCCTAACCCTCTCCTCTTCCTCTTGTCTCCTTCTCCTCTCTTCCTCAGCTCTCTCCTTCTCCATCCTAATCCTTTCCTGTTCTTCCCTTTTCATTTTCTCTTCTTCCTCAATCCTCCTCCTTTCTTGTTCCTCTAGTCTCCTCTTTTCTTCTGCTTGTTCCTCTAGTCTCCTCTCTGCTGCTAATCTCCGAGTTTCTTCCTCTTCCTTCCTAACCCTCTCCCCTTCCTCTAGTCTCCTTCTCCTCTCTTCCTCAGCTCTCTCCTTCTCCATCCTAATCCTTTCCTGCTCTTCCCTTTTCATTTTCTCTTCTTCCTCAATCCTCCTCCTTTCTTGTTCCTCTAGTCTCCTCTTTTCTTCTGCTAATCTCTGACTTTCTTCCTCTTCCTTCCTCACCCGCTCCTCTTCTTCTTCTTGCCTTTTCCTCTCTTCTTCAGCTCTCTCCTCCTCCTGAATTATTTTGTCTTCCTCCAACCTTCTTTCCTCCCTCTGTTCATGAATAACACTCTCTTCCTCCTCGAACTTTCTACTCTTCTCTTCTGTCTTACTCAGCCTCTTTTTCTCCTCTTCTTCCTCCACCTTTCTCCTTCTCTCTACTGTTCTCATCCTTTCTACTTCAGCTGTCTCCTCCTCCTCCACCACCTCCTCCTCCTCTTCCTCTGCAGCCTTGCTGCTGTCCTCCTCCTCTGTCCAGGGTGAGTATTGCCTCCTGAGGGAATCAGTGGACGTGGCTGAGCTCTCGGGGATTTGGGTCCTGCGGAGGTCCTCCATGGAGCCATGGCCCGAACTGGACAAGCTGAAGGTGGAGCCGGTGCGAGAGCTCCGAGGCGGGGGCTCCTCACAGTAAACGTGACTGCCGTTGATGCACAGGTTGCTCTGCTCCACTGCCGGGGCGGAGCCATGTTTTTGGCGCCCAGGTACGGAGAGAGAGCCTTGGGAACCTTTGCTGTCCGAGCTGCCTGAGCGCTTATGTATCATAAACTTGAACTTCTTTTTACCTGGGTGGAAATGAGAAAGAAAACATCTATTTAATGACACACAAAGTAAAAGTTTCCGTAATGGTAAATGGTGAGATATATATGTGGACAAGAGGACAAGAGAACATAAAGGAAAGAAGGGTGAGGATGAATTTAACACAGTGTTGCTCCTCACCTTCAGACGAATCCACATTCAGACCAGAGGAGATGCTGCCACTCAGCGCAGAGTTCTTCTCAGGCAGAAGAGACATGGACTGAGACATATTTTTCTGCAGGTTAGACTTGGGAGAAAACAGAGACTTCAGCTTATGTTTCTTCTTTTTCTCTTCCTTGCCTGCAGCCCCGTCACCATATCCATCCCCTGCTCCCTCCTCCTCGCTGTCTGTCAGAACCTGGGTGAAAGACGGCACCACGGCGGACGTAGCGTCCGATAGGCCTTCCTTTTTTTTGCCGCGAACTTTGTCCTTGAACTTGCCCAGGCGAGATCGGGATTTGCCAGGAGCAGACAGGTCAAACATGCTGGCAGTCATGTTGTTTCTCATGAACTGGATGTCCAGAAGCACCTCTCCTCTGTCTTTGTCTGACTTGCCAGCCTTGTCCAGCAACTTGAACCATCTGTTAAAGAGCAACATGGTATTAGAATAACATTTTCCCTGCAGCATGCAATCTGTTACATAAGCACCAAATACATGATTAATTGTAGGAATATTATTTGAAGTAGTAGAAGTATAGCATTTCAAAAAGAATGCATTGCAGATGTCATTAACTTCTTGTCTTGATGCTGTCAACAGCCTTTCAGCTATGAAATAATTGGACATTTGAGTATTACTATACTCAGTATTCTATAGGGCTTCGGTTCACAATAAAATACAGGCTGCTGTGTCTTAACAATCAGAGGCTAACTAATGAATCAAAGAGAGCTCGTCACCCTGTGCCTGTTCGTTCTAATGCTCTACGCTGTCTGAAATAACAAGCTGTCACCAAAAGAAAGATTATATTCATGGAGCCACATTCCCCCAAGAACCACCGTCCTCCCTAAGCTTGCACAGTGGTTTGAAGGGCTTATCAACACTAGGACTGCAATTCATGTATGTTGATGGCTAGAAAATGTTGTCGTCAGTTGCTTTGTGGAAATGGTGACTAGTCCCACGGCTTCTTCTCAGTAAGTATGAGGGTGGGGAAGCCATGGAAAATGATTCAGAAGGGACCTGGCTGTTTTTGGAAAGTCTGTGTTGATCTTAGCACAAATTAAGCAGCCAACTGACCAAGAAGGAAAGTTTTTTTTTTTTTAAATAATACTGTCCTGTCTGTGAAGGATTCTTTGGGCTGTCCCTCCAGTCTGTGCCTTTGGCCCTGCCTCTCCCTGCTTACCTGCATTTTGACTATAAAGTGCAATAGTAAGAAAGTAAGAACGTGCAAAACAAATAAAGTGCAAAAGAAAGAAAGTGCAAAAGAACGTGCAAAAGAAAGAAAGTGCAAAAGAACGTGCAAAAGAGCAGAAGAAAGAAAGAAAGAAAGAAAGAAAGAAAAGGAGGGAGACACAGACAGAAAGAGAGATATTTTCATATTGAGCCACCATTTCCATTTGCAAATGTGTTCCTCCTGCATATTGAGCACTATTTCATCAACCACTGCCACCAAGGAAAATCTGTTACATTTATTGAATTGGTGAGTAAAGATTCTGATGTTAAAGGATTACGGAATCACAGTACTATTTATAGTTGACTGAGCAAAACCAGCCATTAGTGTGCCTCATCTTTACCCTTGTGTCTAGTCCTACAGTTCACCAGCACCTGTAAATTAGACTCTGTGTCAGTAGCTCCAGCCCCAGGAAGACAGATAACCTCAGCCAGCGTCTCAAGTCTAATGTTACAGGTCATGGAATCACCGAGAACTAGGACGTGTGGTTTACCGCAGGTCCGAGGAGCCGGGAGAACAAGCCAGCCACGGAATACCAAGCAGAGCAAAACTCATCACCGGCTGCCGATGGGACCAAAATCCCAGCTAAACAGCCAGGTAGAACCTGAGCAACCAAAGAACCAGGGGCCAAGGAACCCAAGATAGTCCTAGGTCAGAACCTAAAACAACCAAACAATGTAACTATAAAATAAAGAAATCTAACAATAAATAAATGAAACGATCTAACAACAAAACATAGCACAGAGGCAGACTTTCATCGATACACCAGGTGGCGTCGACGCTGGAAGCAGAAGCAATCCAATGCTGACAGTCATGGTCTAATACCTAAGCTAAGAGAAGGGTCTCAAATTCCTGAAATAGGCAGAATAATTTAACAGAACAATGAAAAGAAATAGTCAGCAGAAAAAGTGTCTATCAAGCAGAATCTGAGGTCAGTGCATCACTCATACGGTTGAGGGGCTGAACAAACAACTCCAACTGAAGTCCGGATTTCTGGAAATGAGGAAATGAGGGAGGGCAGTGTGTGTGTGTGTGTGTGTGTGTGTGTGTGTGTGTGTGTGTGTGCCTGTGCCTGTGTGTGTGTACATAGCTGATATTCTTGTACCGTGACTACTACTTCTTATCATCCCAGCACACAAAATCAAAGCTATCTGAGAAGCCAAAAAAGACAGAGAAACTGTGTGTTCTTATATAATCTGCAACAAAAAAGTAACCTTAGATGCAGCTAACAAGTGTAGCTTTTGAAATGGAAAAATGTGAGAGCATTACATAATATTGTGAATGGGAAAACATATATATATATGTGTGTGCGTGCATATATATAAATAATAATCTTTCCTGTTTACATAACTCTTCTCCCTTAGAAGCCACTGATTCTAAAAATATAGATGGACCCAACAGAAGACATTGTGCCTTCTCTAACCAATGGTGCTGAATCAGCTCTGCCGTTGAGATTCGCCCTCCTCCTCCCTCTGGAATAGCTTTGTGTGTGTGGCACATACAAATTAAGGAGGGAATTTCTGGAATTTGTGAAGGGGTGAGCCTAGTGTCACAACTCCCATGCACAAATGCATAAATATAGGTTTAAAAAAAAGAAAAAAGGGGACATTTTATTAATTCCCCTCTGTGGTATCATACTGTAGCATCCCTTTGAATAGTTACGCTGTCAAAGCAGTGGGTAGTTCTACAAATTCACTTACTCCTCCTTCCCAACAAGGCTTTATAATATAAATTACACCATTACTCAAGAAGTGTTTATTGCTCATGACCCTAACTCTAAACTCTGACAACCGCTGTAACTCACTGCTGTCTGCGTAAGCCACTGAAACACATAAAACCCAAGTGAACAACTTCTCGAAAAGAGAAGAAGTAAGCTACTACAGTTTAAATAAAAGGGAAGTTACGAAAGCATTAGGCGTTAGCTGGTTGAGGTAGTAAGTAGAGGACAGGGGGAAGAATCCAACAGTGATTTTCAGTTAACAATGCCTGCATGATGAGGATGCCCTTGAACTCAGCAGTGTCACCCCCCTGTGCAGAGTACACAGTGTGCAGTTCTGCTGCTGCACACAGATAGAACCAGAAAAAGACACTGCATGACTCAACGTTTTGTGCGTTTATTCTGCACACACATTTCCTGTAAGAGCCCGAACGGCCGATAAGACAATGCCTCTACTCGAGCCCTTCTTATCACAAAACACAGCTGAGTGTGAGTGGGAGAAGAGCTGAGTGAGTGGGACAGGCTAAACAGTGATAATACACAAGTGCCAGGACTGGCCAAGGCTTCCCGTCTATTAGATCTGCAGAGGAAGAAGGCCAACAATAACCAGGACAACTTCCTGGGTTTCAGGAGGAAGGCCATAGAAAGCTGAACGCACATGCCACGGGCTTTTGGTGCTGGTCAGGCTAGCCAGACCTAAATGACCTGTGCAAATGAACCGGAGTGAAATTTAAATTTTAAATAAAAACAAAAATCGCAATCAGACTTATCGTTCTGGCACAGGTGTCAGAAACCAGTAGAGTGAGGTCTCAACCAAAAACAATCAAAAGCTATAAGCTATAACACACAACATCAAGGAGAGAAGGACAGTCCACAGTGAAGCAGACAGTGTCAAAACAACACCAGGCTGGACTGAAGCTGTAGGAAAGTCTCGCCTCCCTGCAGGTTCATAAACATTCGGTGTGATATTCCAGGTAGTACCGTCCTGCGACAGGCGAGGACATCCTCAGCCTTACTTTCAAAGACAGATTACAAGTGTTCTCACTTAAGAAGGCTGTTGCCAGCTAACTGGCTTCATGATATCTTGACAGTCATCACCCACACTGTGTTCTGAACCTTAATGCAGTTCAACACCTAGGGCCATATTTGTGTGAATCAAGGGTTCGCAGCACTGGCACACTTAGGCCTGACCAAAAGGTTTTTTTAATTTCATGACCAGAGGCGCTACACTTGTGCACTACAATGCCAGTACTGACAATTCTGCAAGTAATACTCCAGTTAAACTCCAAATAATTACATAAACTGACAACTCCCAATAATAATCCTGTTAACATGTGAGTGAAGGAGTGAAGGACTTATTTCTATTATCCAGAGAGAATTGTGGAAATAGGAGTTCTTTATTAACAAAACTTACTTACAAAATTTACAATTAACTTGTTTCCTGTTGCGCCTGTTCAAATTTGACCAAAACAGTTACAGCAATGATTCTGCTTTACTACATCATGTTGTTCATGGCAGCCATAGGCCTATCTTAATTTCAATTACAAAGCGCCATGCTTCAGACGCTAATTTTGGGAATGAAGCAGATGACACATGCAGTTGTTGCACCCCTGGCAATGTGGCATTTTTGAATGAGGATATTAAGTGAGGACTGGTGGGACCGGGCGGTCCTGAAGGAGTTCAGAGATGTAGAGTGGAGAGAAAACTTCAGAAAGGAGCTGTGTGATCTACTTCACCAGTGCGTCCCTAGGATATCACCAATTTGTGCTCCAGTTCTGATGATTTGCCTTGTATAAACTATTGTCCGGAATAACCTACCGAGTTATAGCCAAACAGTTTGGTGTGCACAAAAGTTAATGTTCCTACACTGCAACAGCCTGGTGGTTGCACAAAATTTAATCAAGGTACCCACTTTGGTTGGTGTGCACAATTGCGCAGCATTTTCAAAATGCACACCACACCCTTCCAATTATAGCCTAGACTGCAGATGGAACCTGTCCTGCCGCCTTGGTATGACTAAAGGGATTTAATCAACCGAAAGGGAAGGTCCTCATACTTCCTCATACATCCAACAAGCAGTTGTGGATGACATATTAGTAAGAATCAGCCCTTAATCTAGCCCACTACAGACTGCCTTACTCATATCGTTGCCTTAATTGCATTATCATTTTTGATGTGCAATTTTAAATTGTAAACATGTCTACTGGTTGAAGAATTTATATCAAAATGAAATAGGCAAGCATAACATGCATATAAGGGGTTTGTGTAATTTTGGAGCGTCTATGTGGATGCGCCAACTAAAGCGATGAAAATAGCACAGAAACCCAGCGCCCCATCTGCACCAGCAGATCAAGCATTGTGCGCATACCATGGAATATTGGGAGAAATGTCTTGACTGTCAACTACGTCTACCTCTTTGACAAAATTAACTTTTTTATTGCTGGTGTGTTTCGCTGTGCTGTCATGATGTGACAGATTCTAGACAATAATTGATATGCTTGCTATATTCTGTTTTGAGCTGTTTGTGGAGAGCACAGTAATTAAAACCACCACAGCTGTCAGTTATTATGTACTTTCTACACCACCGATGTTGTGTTTTCCACCATGTCTCTTTTTTATTGAGCAGTACTGATTTATTTATTTTTTTATATTTTATTTATTTTGTGACATTGCTGTATATTCTCAGCTTTTTTCAATCAACACATAACTCTCAACAGGCTTTAGTTAGTTTTGGTTTAAATCTACTAAGCTATCTCCAAAACTTAAACCAGAAAACCAACCCCTGAACTGTGATGTCATCAAGTGACCACAGAGGGAGCTGCTCCATTCATAATTAATCAGACTCTGACCCATGAAATATTTGTTTGACCATTTAGACTCATATGATCTTTAAATCAAGACAAACTACACTACTGGTATGTAAATTGTAAACTGGTATGGTAAATTTGGTATGAAATCCCTGTGTTTTTTTTTCACTTTTTGCATAATTTCCTCTTTTTTATATGATCCAAAGGCGTGTCAATGTCATAAATCAAACAACTGATCAGCTACATGTCAATACTAAGTGTCCAGTGCCTTTGGAGCCACATGTGCCACTGTTGGCCTCAAATACCACAACTTCTCCCCTCTGTCTCCCTCTAAATAAATAAAACAATTTGTACTCAAGATGGAGAGAGAGTACTTGTTGAGAATATTACTTAAGTGACTCACTAAAATACTACCCAAGAACAAAGTTGCTTTCAAAAGAAATCTGTGCATGTTTGAAGATTTTCTCCCTAAAAATCAATTTATAATCTCCTCTGGTTCTTGCAATTATTCACTGGGTCATCAATCAGCCTGAGGTGTGAGGATTGATTAAAAAAAATAAATCATATCAGCAAAGCTACCGATCACAGGAGGAAAATACAAATAACTCACTGTATGTAACAGATCTTACTGTACCAACTACTCTTATTTCTAAAAAAAAAAACTTAGTCAAGCAACAGGAGTAAATTACTAAACAAATAAGTCAAAATCATTTCAACAGTACTCAAAAAAGTAGATTCCTAAAGAAATCTAATACAGAAGAGTAGTCTAACTACAGTAGTTGTTGTTAGTTCCCTTCCAAAAAAATAGTAAAAAATCATCAATAGTAAAAAAATTGATGAGTGAAATTCAATAATGATGGTGTCTTCTAAAGATAACAAACCAATTTTCAGAAAGAGCAAAAAAAATGGGCTGAATTTAGGGAAATAATTGCTATTTGAGCAAGGCTCCCATTCTTGACGTTGCAGCATTTGAGTTCGCAGGAAGACACCATGTAAACAGTGAAGTGGAACATAAAACAGTCTGTGTGGGAGCAGGAGCAGCCACAGTGGTTAAGTCCTGCCTAGAAAAACTGACCTTGCAAGGCTCCGGCCATCACTGTTTGTTTTTCACTGATAAACAGCCAGGAATGTGAGGCTAAAGCCGGATTTAAACCTCAGAAATAAGGTGCATTCACCAAGCTCAACAAGGTCTACTGAAAATCAATGGAGAATAAGCTGAGCATTTACTCAACACCAGTCTAAAGCATGTTTGCTGACTCTGCAAAAAATTGTATTTACAATGGAAAAAGTCATCAAAAAACTCTGTATTTATGTATTCCAGTGTGGGCCAAGAGAGATACATTTTAACATAGTTTGGGATAAAGTAAAGATAAAGATAATATTTTACTTTTGGAATAGCTGGGGAGCTATTTTTGATAGCATATTAAGGTGAAACTCCTCAAATGCCACCTTATCCTAGGCATGCCTCTCAAGAATACAGAGTTCAACATCAAAATTCCCCTAAAACATTGTTTAGCTGGTGCTTTTGGAGTCTGTTTGAGAAGCTCTGTGTATGTGTAATGAAAATAGCACAGGGATTCAAACAAAGTACAAAGTTCTGCAGCAGTGCTGAAGGGCAACACTAAGCAAAAGTATTTGAATTTGAATTTATTACTCAAAAAAGGGCAAATGTGATCAGAAGCAAAGACACTAAAAGCCATGCATCCAGGTTAGGCCCAACATAGACAAGACTGAAACATCAGTTTCATCATTTGTCATAATTGAAAAGCAGGTGCAGTTGTGTAGTATTGTGAAGTATTTGTAACTTCATACATTTTAATCGGAGCTCATTTCATGCTGTAACATAACATCTCATTTTCAAGAAGGTTGATGGCCCACTAAGCATTGCCATGATATGAAGAGACAGCAAATCTATATCATTTGATGATGAGAAATAATGAACCCAAACATACAGAATAATGTTGGTATGTATCTATGTTACAGTTCACATGATGATGCAAGATATCACACAGACCCAAAGCATAAACCACAACAAACACAACACCTACCCACGCATCATAGAGAGCAAAGTTTTTTTCTGTGTGTGTGTGTGTGTGTGTGTGTGTGTGTGTGTGTGTGTGTGTGTGTGTGTGTGTGTGTGTGCGTGTGTGTGTGTGTTGGTACGTGCAATCTGCTGTGTATAAAACTGCTCACATGGTAGCGGGGCTAAAATACTCAGAAGCAGCTTAGTGTGACATAATATTTTCCAGTCTTACTGAAACACACAAGTCTGTAATTGTAACAAGCTAATGAGTCATTTGTTTCATAATTAAACAAGGATAAGTTGAATTAACATATTAAAATTAACTATTTTCTTTGACCAAGAGGACCAAAAATGTCTAGTACTGAGACCGCCTGCAGGGCCTGTGAAACCTGATCACAGCCATGTGCTATCAAAGACCCTGTCGTCAGTTGAGCTTATTGAGGTTTGCCTCTTCTTTAGAGGTTTGCCTCTTCTTTAGAGGTTCACTCTGACAAGTTCGGTCAGTGACAGAGTGAATCTTTTGATTTCTCTCATTCATCTGAATAAGTAATGCTGATTGGCATCCTTGAAGGCTGCTGAGGGAACAAAGCTTTCAAGCTGCGCAGGAGCAATTGGGCAACGTTCACGAGTCACACCCACCGGAGCAAGGTTGTGTAGTGATGCATGGCTGTGTGTAGCCTATGCTTGGATGCCTCACTTCAGTAGAAAAAGGTGCAAATATCTCAGAAGCAAATCATCTTCCCTTCCAAATCATTAAATAGGTATTCCGAATGAACAAATTAAGGCTCACACATTCATATATATTCAAATTATGTTGCCCGGCGTCTACTTTTCACCCACCTAACTAATCCACAATTTCCACAGAGCATGCATAATTTTTGTTTTACAATATCTACACACTGTGGCTTGTAATTATTAGGGAATTAATGCGGATAATGGAGTTTTGTTCCACAATATCACAAGTCTATGATTGAGTGGTGTGGTTGAGAATGAACATTCACGTTAAAAATATATTTGTTACCTACTCGTTTTACCTGTCAGTCTTCATTGCACCTCTTTTGATTTGCCCATTCACATGCAGCTAACGACTCATTTAACAATTGCTTAACTATGAGATTTCATGCATAAAAACACACAGGCTTATAGGACCAAGAAAAACCTTCAAACCCAGAAAGATGTAATGCTTGTTGTGGAGAAACTCAGATTCCTTACAGAATACATTATACTATGTCTATTTCTGAATGGGTCAAATGATATGACACTTTATTGATCCCTGCACAAAAAGCTGGAAAGGTCATCGAGGGGAGAACAGAAAGCCTGAAGCTGGCGGGGATTCACTTTCTTGCTCAAAGACACTTTAAGCAGGATGAGTGCTTGAACCTGGGTCATCAGGTTAAAAGACACCTTTCCCCTCGAAGGTGACATGATGCGAGACTGCAATGGAGAGTTGGTATCAGCCTGTTGATGTCTGATGTCTGTCTAGTCTGAGACTCAAATTATTTCTAAATGTAGGCCTATTACTATTAGAGAGAGCTATTGTATTGTAGGCTATTTACCTATTTGGGTGTATAATGCACTTCTATCTATCTATCTATCTATCTATCTATCTATCTATCTATCTATCATTTTAAACAAGACAACGACCTTCCAAACTACTGCTACACACTCACTCGGTCTTGTCGCGGGACTTGATTTCACTGAGCTCCAGCAGGTTGATGGCAGCCTGTCCCAGCAGCTTGTCGGGACCCACCAGAGCCCGGTGCAGGACGTGGACGTGCAGCGTGCCGCGCTCCGTGCCGCCGCTGCCGTGATGCAGCAGAGGCGGCAGGTCGAAAGCGGCCTCCTCCTCCCACACCGGCGCCACGCTTTTCTCCGCCACCGAGGTAGAGTACTTCTCCTTGGCCACTTGCATGACCGCGTACGCGTCGTTGGTGCCGTTTTTCCCCTTTATCCTGAGGCCTCGCGCCTGGAGTACCGTTACCTGGACGCTCGTGGGACACCACTGCTGGCTTTGATCTGCCAAAGACATGATGACTGACAACACTTGCGACCGCCGGGGAACAAAACAGTAAAGTAAAAACAAAAGTCGGTGATAACTTCGGCTGTCTGTCTGTTTACCACATGAGATTGAGTAAAAGCGACAAAAAGTTTTCCTGTGAGCTGCCGTTGAACACACTTGAGGAAACAGCTGATTGGGCGTGGCTACACCGAGCGGGGCCTTGATGCATCCAAGACACTCCCCCGGATTAGCAGGTTACATGGTTTTAGACTTGATAGACTGTTGAGCAATTCAGCCACAACAGAACAACCAGTTACGTTTGAGCCTGTGGGTTGTAAACCAGACTTGACTTTTGGCTTTTGTCAGTCTCAATTCATAAGGAAGTGCTGCAACTCATATTGGCTACATTCAAAATAAGAACAGACTTTAAGATTGACTGATGGATTGACTGACTGACAGACTGACTGATTGATTGTATGGTTACCTGACTGATTTGTAATTCATTTACATTGTTGTGTTCTTAGTTGGCTTATGAGTGTCATTTCAGAAAGTTATTATGCTTTGGAAAAAACAAAATGGCAAAGCACACTGTTATCTCAGTGTTACCCAAGTCAACATCAATGTCAGTTTTTGGGGGAAAGTAAATCTCTGCTTGCTTAACATCATTTTACTGGAGTGGCACTCGGATGGAAAACAAGGAATGATATGAGTGTACAAGCCTTTACTGCTGAGAAGGGCGAGTCTGTGATACCTGACAACCCTGTGACAGCTGATAGGGTTTGTGGTGTTAGATCCTGTTTCACCAGCAGCTTTCAACTTTATTGTCCCAGAGAGAAATTTGGTTTGCAGCCAGGGTTCAAAATCAGCTCATAAGACACACAAAAAACAACATGTAGTAAAGACATCACATAAATGAAAGACATTGAAACCAACAAATAATAACAGATAAAGGCCAAAATGGAGCCACTCCTACCATACTGAAGTATTTAAAGCATGTGAGTAAGTCCCAATCTAAGTAAAGTGCTACAATATCAAGTGCCAAGAGTCAAGGGGAACCAACCAGTTCACATTAGAACCAGTTCACATTACTAACATTAACATGATACGTGACGCACAAACACGTGCTGCCGGTCGCAGGAGCAGTGCCCCCCCTGATCCGGATAAGACTCTTGACTGTTGGTGCTGGAAAAAGTCAACGCTCAGAAAAAGCTCACTGCACAGCCAGTATTAGTTCACCAATTTTTCTTCGCTATCTACGTTACGGGTAATTGCCATTTCAGGTCTAAACAAAGTCTTTAAAGACATATTCAAATAAGATGCTGCATTTAGATTGGACATTTTGATAGAGATGGCCTGAGGATATGCAAATGAGTCCCAGTAATAAAGCAGATGCCAGAATGTACTGGAGAGGAGAAGGTGAATGCAAGAGGTGACCGTCCATCACACATTTATAAATGTACCACAAAGAAAACAAGACGATGCATTATTTATAAGTGCAATGATTAGATAAGAAAATAAGAGAATACATTATCATCAGGGTTTAGTTTCATTAGAGCATTTTTTTTAACGATTTAACATATTTATCAAACCAAAGGTATCATTACTCATGAATATATTGATGTGAAATTAGATGTACTGATGCACTGAATAAAGGCAAAAAAACACAGTATCTCAATGACAAAAAAAATCCCATTTGATAAGCTTTCATTTGGTCCAATTTGTGAAGCTATTTTCTCCACAAAGTTTTAATTCATTGTATTTAATCTATAAAACAACAAATATACTTAATTAAAAACATCTAACACGGTGGCTTTGGGTTAAACTCTGCACCAATTCATTGTGCTTTACTCAACACAACACAAGGACTGGGTGAGCTGACCCTCCATCACCAACATACAGAATGTGTTTTGATCAAATATCTTTTGTTCCACAGCAGTGCAATGAGATATTGCATTATCCTTCCATTTTGTTGTATTCAACATAATATACAATAACAATACATTTTGTGCTTCGTAGGTTTGCAATTACAATTGGAAAGCATTGATACAGTACATTAATATTGTTATAATAAATATTTAAAGTATTAATACCTTTATGTCATAATGTCTAATTTTTGCCTGGTGACTGATAGCAAATCTAGTAAATGGCACAGGAATGCAATAAATCCTCACAAGCTCAAAATCACATTTCATTTTTAGACACTGAAATACGACCTACTCACAGTGTAGATCAGTCTGTTTATGGCAAGTGCTGAGTAAAACTTCAGAATGAGAAGAACATTTCAGACTGTAGTCTCTCATAGGTACATTAAGTTGATGCTGTCAAGTATAGTGAAAAATAAACATAAACATTTTGCAATCTGCTAATAAACGTAAGAGATGATGCAGTTTTAGCCTTGGGCTGTGTTCATGTCTCTGCTCCCCTGGACGGTTTGGTAGAAGTGTTGGGGAGTGGATACCACTTCTTAGGGAAATCATATCTTAATAGTGGGTTCATATGAAGATTATATTTAGAAGATGTTAATAAATTACCTGCATTTAAATGGGCAGGTCTCTGTGAAGTCTGATAATAGGGAAAGAATCAATTATCCACCTCTAAAACCCTCCAAATAAAAAACCCCCCAGTATTTTCTATCTGGGTTATTAATTCCTGCGAGCCTGCCTCTATACAGAAAGTTAATGTCTGGAGACTGTATCTGCAGCTCCAAGTTAAATAGGCTCTGTGTCTTATGAGGATAACTGAATTCACACCCTTTGCAGCTTGAGAACACTTTTCTCTGTCTTCTCTCATAATACACTTTTAGCTTCTCTTTTTCACAAAAATCTCCTTATTAAACCATAATAATCTGAGCCAGTTAGACATTTAGACATCCTAGATTATCATAGATTATGGTACCTAATCATTTGTGTGTAACATCACATATTCCAGCCCTGAAATTGTTTGATCTCACCTTCTGTGCTTTCCAGTGCCCAGGAAAGCTTAGAAGTGAAGACGCATTTAGCCTTGAGCCAATTAGTAAAGTGACGCACAAGTGTGGGCACTGCCACAGTGTCTGAGTCTCCACTGTGACTTCTTACTAACAACTCTTGCACTAAGTAGGTAGTACACTTGTTAAATTGCTGTGAATCTGTTAGAAATATTCCTTAATATTTCAGGATATTTCAGGTTTTAATTCTTCACAAAAAAAGGTTGACGATTGAAGCTGAATTATTTGACATTAATGATTAGGCAGTTTTGAAAAGAAAGAAAAAAGATGTTTGATTACTTACTGGTCTACAGTAAGTAGACCCAATATCATATTTCTCAACCATCTCAATCAGTAGAAGCACAAGGAATTAAGAAGAAGTCTATTTGGGAATACATTCTATCATTATTAGAGTAAAAAAAAATATTTATTAGTCTCCATGTCAGAAAGTCCCACTTCATCCGTCCATCTGTGTCACAGCTTTAGATGTAACTCCTGTGTTCAGTGACTTGGGAATAAGGTACTTGTCCCTAACCAGGTCAAAAACCCAGTTCCAGTTTCCTCCCAATTGTTAGTGGGCAGTTGCACTACAAGAGGCAAATTATTTTGGTGAAAAATGAAAAGGTTAAAATCTCATGACTGTTAGATACAATGTCCTCAATGACAGGAATTAATTTGGCAACCAAACAATAGCTATGTTGCACCAATTTCTTAGAACTTATTGAAAAAAATTTGGGCTATGATCACCTTATTATTGGTGAGTCTGCATTGAACATTGTTTAATATGCAACTTTTTGTTACACACCTTTTACTTATAGTGAAACTAAAATAAAGCAAACCGCTCCTCCATTTACAGGAATCAACTTAGCAAACTGCCAGAAGACACAGTATTGACAAAAAAGGCTTGGAAAACCCACCTATTTTTGAGTGCAAACCAGCTGTTTTCTACTCATTATCCCTTTCCTAGTACTTTGTTCCTAGTACTTTGTACTAGGAAAGGACATATGACAGGGACAAACTGCATTTAATCATCCTCCATTATTAATAAAACAAATTCTTACACTATCAACATTTTCAAAAGAGTATGTTTTAATCAGAGATACAACAAACACATAGGGCAATAAAAAGTAAGTAGATACAATTCAACAGGGTTTCTGGTCTATGAATATGTTATGTAAAATAAAATAAGGTAACATAACTATGGACCTATTAGCTTTTGTATATCTCTCCCACTGCTCCTATTTGACCTTCCTTTGAGTGTAACCATTATCCTATTTTCACAACATACACAAACAATAACCATATAATTAAAAGGGGTAAATACTGAAATATCAAAACATAAAATTCTACGTGCAGCATAGGATCAACAGTCTTTGGCTCAGAGCCTAGTGAAAATTACACAGTTATATTATAATGCATGTATGTATGCATTATGTATGCATATGTATGCATGCATATAAATCCCCTGGGACATTAATAAATGTCACTATCTAAGATTTAGAGTCTTTACTCATGATCTCATGTATGCTCTGCTGTAGTCCGACTGTGTCCTCATTGTCCCTCGGCTGAATCTGGCCCGCTTTCATCGTCCTTTGGTTTTTCATCCTCTACAGGTTTGTCTTTGCTTTGGTCCTCCTGGTCACCTACTAGAACTTTGCTGTAAAGCTTCTGCTGCTCTTCTTTTAGAGCATCTTTCACCTTTGCTCGTTTCAGCCCTCCATCCCTAGGAGCACACAGGTGAAAAAGACCATTGGTATCACATCATGACAGAGGACAACACCATACACAGACTCAACACAGTGTCATGAGTTGCTCCTTTCTCCAACCCTGATAGGAATAACCAAGATCCAAGGTACGGTGTGGTAGAAAATCAAGACATGCTTAACAGCTGAACTGGGTTTACTAGAAGAATGTACAGATCCTTGATGAATGGTCACTTCACTGTCACCCTTGTGCTATAACTTACTAGGCCAGAGGTCCTGCTGGTCAGGACGGCTCCGTTGTGACCATGGAGGCTCTAAGTTAAGACATAACATGTGTAACTTGTATTCTCTTTGGGGGTTTATCCTGATGTCTGCACATTCCGTTCTGTCCTTGAAAGGTACATAAAGGCCTTGTTCAGTGAATACATCTTGGAAGAAGTGTATGTAGCCTCATGCTGTGTGCATCTCTTCCTCTTGCAAGAATCTCCTTTAATAAATATATACTCAAATAAGACGAACCTCTGACTCCATCAACTTTTATTCAACATACGGTGCATGTACACTCTGTCTTATTCAAATTATTCACTCTCCTGACCCTTCCATGTTTCTACTCACCAACTTCTGATTTTTTTTCTGTCTAGAGAGTGTTTAAAGCATTGTCCACAGCATTGGTGTTTATGAAAAATAAACACACCAAAGCATCCAAAAATGGGGGGTCACTGTTTTTTTCCAGGTACAACTAATAACCACGGTGCGAGGAGTTCCACTCAAACTGGTCTCACCAATCTCATACCTCCACCTGCATAATAGACTTCATGTTGCTGTTTAAAAAATTTCCATCTTGCTGCTGTTCTCTCATCATCATCATCCCTTCAGAGTGCGCTGTGAAACTCATTTGTCAACAGAGTTTGCATCTGCAGCGTAATAATGCACACAGTTTGTGCCGAAGCCAAAAGCAACAGGTGTATTATGTGAATCAGTGTGTGTGTTTCTATGACATGTGGTAACCCCGACTAATTTAATGATATATATAGTGACAAATGAATATGACAGTAACTCACCAGAGGAGATCCACTAACCCTCCTTGTGTAGCTATGGCTGCTTTCACTCTGTTGGCAAACTGCACCGCATCCTCTCCTTCCTGCACAACGACAAGTTGAGAAAGTACTCCAATATACCAAGGAGTTTTAGCCAAACAGTAAATGGTTTGCAATCAACAAGTACTACGACTATCTTTGTCAATACAGGAAATATGGTGGGTTTCACCTGTCTGTTCATAGGTGGCAGGTACCAAACGCTGCAGACAATGGCCCAGCTACTCATCATCCTCAACAGGTAGCTCACCATACCGAACTTACTGCTGTTCCAGAATGCGTCCCCAAACCGAGGATCATACTGCAAGATGGAAATGAGCTCAGATCAAACAAAGAAGTTAGGAGCAAAATGAACAAAAGAAGGGAAAAAAAGACAAGTTCTTACCTTGATTGCAACTGGGTAGACAGTGCAGCCAATTTCGAAGCTGCCCTTTTTGAACATCATCACTGATGTGTTATTGATGCAAGTACCTATAGATTACACAGTGTGAGGCCCTTGGCAATGGTAAACAACCAAGACTTTCAAACAATATTGTATTTCTATGGGCTCTATACAGAGAAAACATGATTAGAAGTAATATTTCACCATCTTTTTGAACCCCAGACATGCTACTTATCATACGAACCCTCAGGGAAGATGAGGATGGGCTGTTTGGTTTTGTCAGCTATATGATCACCAAGTCTGAAATGAGAAAGCAGAGAAAACTCTTCAATCATTTAGTAAAAATTTAGCCGGTAGCATCAATTCTAGGGTTCAAGCCCTGATGATGTGTAAGCCCAATATGAGCTGTATGCTATTATTGAATATGCCACACCTACATCACAAACCAAAACCAAATCATTACGGTCATATCTGTAAAATTTTGGTGTCAATCAGACCTATTTCATGTGAGATATGGCCTTTTGTAACTACACTACAGTGTGCCCTTTTGGCCAAATTGCATGAAATTTTAAAGAATCTATAGAATAACGCCCATGAGCCACTTCTGCTGTTTTGGAGAAGGCTGACATGGAGCAGTGCTACCTGATTGGTAAATAGGTACTGTAGGCTTTGCCTTTATATATCAAAGAAGACGGAATTTGACAATTCAGACAGCATCAAGTAAAGGCAACTCTCTGGCTCCACCTGATGGACTTCATAAGTACTTAGTAAGTATTTAAATAAGCCTTTTTCAGAAAATCCAAAAAAAAAGTACAATTAAATGAAAAAGCTACTCAATTACAGTAACAAGAGTAACTGTAATTAGTTACTTTCACCCTTGGTAGTAATAACAGTAGCAGTAGTAATAGTAGTAGCAGCAATAGTAGTAGTAGCAGCAGTAGCAGTAGTACTAGTAGTAGTAGTAGTGGTAGTGGTAGTAGTAGCAGTAATAGTAGTAGTACTGCACCACTGAACTCTACCTTGTTACTATGTTGCTTACGACAAACATAGCTTAATAGATGCTTAAATGTGGGGAAAAATTAGCAAAACTGTAAAATATCATAAAGGGGGCAAACATTTCCTCGCACTGTATGTGATTTCTCTTTTCATTACTATGGACAAAACATTGACACCTTCCTTTTGAACAAATCGGCTACCACAAATCACAGGGTTAAGAACACATTAGAGACAAGATATTATTAGAGACAGACTGCTGTTGGAGACAGACTGATCTGAGACAAAGTACAGTATTACTAAAGACAGGAGAGAAGGAGCCCCTCCACCAAGGATCTCAAAGGAAAGTTCCATGAAGCACAAGGCCTGTGAGGTGGAGAAGGCCCTCTGCCAAGAACTGATGGACCTGAAAATTCTCCAGAGAAAGAGGGCCTTCTGCAGATAAGAGCTGGCCATCAAGCTTAAAGCTGAGGAGGAGCAGGTCCTTCACCAAGAGAACAAGGACCTCCACCAAGAAATGGAGGAGTAGGCCACCAAGCTGAAGGCCTGTGAGGTGGAGAACAAGACCCTCTGCCAAGAAATGGAGGAGCTTAGAGAAAAGTTCCACAGCAAGAAGACCATGAGCCTATACAAGCTAGCCAGACAGCTCAAGGCCTCTGACGTTGAGAACGTGGAGAACCCAAGGCGTTCTTCTTTGACATCACTGTCAAGAACCTGTGTTGGTTCTATTTGGCACCTTTATTTGTTAGAGTACCAGCTCATGGGAAATTGAGAAAACATGGGAAAACATGGAAAATAGTAATAAACCAGAGCAAAAAAAAGGGTTTCAGCCAGGACTTCAGCCCCTAAAAATAAAAAAATGTAAAGAAGAAAAATGGTTGTGATCCTGCACTTGAAGGCTGCTCAGCAAAGGCATCAATATGATATATGGGGTTAGGAATAGAGATTAAAATGCTGAGGTGATGCAGTGTTACCTTTTGGCCACAAGGTGTCTGTCTTTGACTTCAGATCTTTCAAACCAGATGTGGGGAGAAGATCTGACCATGGCTCTCTGGACCATCCCCATTAACCCTCCATGCACCTGGCCAACCTGAGAGACAAGTTCAACTCAATAAGCCTGAGGAAAGAGCATCTCTCCCAATTGCAATGATCATTTTTAAAACCAATTATTCAGAAACCATCATTCTCATCAAGATGGAATACACACACACACACACACACACACACACACACAATTCTGTACCATAGAATAGCAGCCATCATTGGCCAGTATAATGACATCAATGGGTGTTGTGTGATTAGCCACACAGATACCGCCATTCTTTGGTTTGTTTTCTCTGCAAATGGAACAACATGCTGTTAAAGACACAGACATACATGTTTCTGACAGGCTAATGAATATAATATGGAGCCCAAGAACTGGGATTTGTTTTCGTTAACTTGTGTGTTGAGCGTGTGTGTCTATTGTGAAGCTGCCTTTGCTGTTAAATAGTTGATATAATGTACCTGTTGTGATAGGTGATGATGGCTGTGAGAGCTCTAACACAGATGCGGTAACACATCAGATGAACCTTCTCACTCAGGCAGGTCCTTAACCTGAAGACACAGGATGCCACAACAATCACCCTTTAGTCCCGTCAGGATAGATGCACACTACACGATTTATCAAACTCATTAAAGCAATATTGCACTTAGTTTTAACATGGGGATTATTCAGCACATGACCGCCATGAAAACCACAACATAAACTACTTATCAAGATCGGATGCAGCGGGGATGAGTTTGTAGCGTTCAGATTTTTACTTTCCATTAATTTGAATGAGGCCACGAAAATAGCCTGCAAATTATGGCATGTCATTTTTAACCAGATTGACTAAATGTGTGTGGTGGTGCAGTCTAAATGAGGTTAAACCTGGTCAATCTTGTAGTGTCTGTTCATGCTTCTAGTGTGGGGTTACTGTTTATTAGAATTGGAGGAAACTTACTCTCCACTGGGTAAAAAGCCCACCACAGTGGTCAGGACCAGGAGCAGACCAATGCCAGTGACGGCCAAAGTCACCCTGCAGAAGACAGAACCCATAGTTTACTCTTAAGTCCAGACCAGTGGCTCAACAGTTCAATGCAAATTCAATATGCAACAGTACCACTAACCTGCATGTCTTACAGCTCTCATAGCTATTAATTGAACCACTTTGCTTACTTGCTTTATTGTTCTCAATGTCTGTGTAAAGTGACACTTTCTATATAAAATGCACTTAAAATTAGAGTGATTTGATCAAGAGAAGCCACAGCTTGGCCAGTGAGAAAGGGAACAGACCAGCAGAGTGCATGTATTGTTCACCTTGTGATGACACTGTGTCCTACTGCGTCTAACAGACCGACTCGCTGTGTGCTGAGCTCAGCTCTGACCTGAGAGGCAGCAGGAGGCCATAGCGGATGAGGACTCCCAAGCCCCAGAGGACGCTGAGCCGCAGACTAATATGACGGAAGTTGTAGTTGCTCCGAGTCAGCAGGTTCCAGCTCTCCAGTTCTGGGCCGAAAAGCGCTTGGTCACCTCGTCATCCACGATGCTCTCCACGCCCCTACGGCAAAAGTAGAAGATGTCGGCCATCTCAAACTCTGGCTCTGAGCGCAGAGTGCTGGCCGGGCCCCGAAGCTCCTGGATCTCCTGCTCCAAAGACGACGGCGGTTTCTTTGGCTATGATGCCTACAGGACAGTGAGAAGGAAGAGAAGCAAGATGGGCATTGGAGATTATGGTAAAAAATATGTTTGATTATATTTGTTTAATTATATAGTTACTAGTACTCATGTACCATTGCTATATGGTTTATAGAGATGTTGATTCTTTTCCTTTGCTCCCCTCTCCATTCGCAAGGTTGCCCACTAAAAAGGAGAAAGAAAAACACAATTAGGTCAACAGATTAAGAATAACAACTTGGGATTTGTAGTATCTGGCATATACAGTATCTACCGTAGTATCTGCTATGCAACTAACTACAATAACAACTAAGACTGATTTTGATGTACTACTGCTGATCATCAGCTATGGAGTTAGGCACTGCAGGCCTCCAAAATGCTTTCTAGGTCAGAAATTCAAGGAGAATATGAGCATCATAGGCTATGATGACGATCAAAGTGATTCAATAGGTAGCATGTTCCTGTCCCTGGAGACTCTAGCTCTGCAGTAGCTAAGGTTCGGAGAACATGTGTTTCCCTAAGGAGCTGGCTGCTGAGAAAACAACACACGGAAATTGCATAAACTGACAATCAACACTATTCTGCCAAACTCCTCCCCTCTACTTGTGACTTCTTAAAATATAAACAATCCCACTCTCTGATCCCACTTCACACTGTGTTATAAAACCACTGAGAGCATATGTTTTTATAAATATATCATCTTGGCATCATCTCAAGTAATTTTCTTCCTGCTGTAGTCAAGCAACAGAGCTACATCTAAATTAACAAATGTTCAATCGCTCCCTTCCAATCGCTACAGAAGGCCTGACGACAAAAAGGCAGCATAAGTCATATCTAATTTAAGAATGATGTTAAATTAGGATGTCTATTACTGTCATTTCTCTGGTAACCAAAATGCCACATGAGCTGTATTAACAAGCATACTATCTAAAATCTTGGAACCTGTTCTTTAAAATTGAGCAAAGTAGCAAAACGCTAAAAAGCCCAGTGGTGTGTAATCACTTTATGTGCCTATGGCAACACAAAGTTTAAAGGATTAAAAGTTACTGACTGGGCAGAAAGCTCTGGACTCAAAGAGGGACTGTCTTTCTCCCTTCTCTGGAAAATTCAGTATTCAGTGTAACTGCCAAGTCTGCTTACAACTGCAGGTATAGGATAACAACACAGAGGCTTCAAATCTTACTGACCTTATCCTAGGCATGGGCAGATGAGGGATCAGTGAGATGACCAGGATGACTACTGCAGTGTTTCCTTTGTATTCATTTAGCAGTGGTGCGCCACCACAGCAGGGAATTTACCACCACTAATAGAGAAAATGTCTTACTGTTATCTAAAACTAAAATAAATATAACCCAAATGTTTTAGAGGTCATGATTTTATTATGATTAAAAAAACATTGGTAGCACTACAACCTCAACTTGAAACATAACTTAGACCCAAACAACAACAGATATGGGACAAAATTAGAATTATCCCCCCCAAGCACCACAGCTGTATAAAATTACAGAGGAAACATTGTGCTGTGTGTTCATTTTAGGGTAGTTGATGAGGGCAAGGTTTTTTTCCAAACCTTGACAAGACAAGGATATTTTTAAAATTGCAGAACCAACATAGAAATTGAGTAACTGACAAGTCAGAAACAACTGGAAGCGTCAAGCGAGAGACCAGTGTTTTCTCACCAATGTAAAATGGGTTAGGGTTAGGGTTATTTATGGTGTTAGGCTTCTGATGAAAATGTCATTTAAATGTTTGGACTTCAGTCATATGATTCAGTTACTGACTAAAATAGCATATGATTTTAGTCAAAAAATAACATTATTATATATTCTAACTGTATTTAGAAAATTAGATTACATTTCATTGCATTACATTTGCACCATTTAGACATTTCCAAATTGATCTGTTCATTTAGGGGTGCACACATTCACATTTAGGAGCTGTTGGATAAAAAAAGCATTATGCTCTATACATTAATGCATTCTGTGATTGGATGATAATAGGCCATGGGTCCAACAATAAGCATGCATTTTTGTTTGTTAATCTGTAAAGGGTAATGCATGTCTTTGATTGGATAATATAAACTACGTTCTAAGCAACTTTTAAGGACTGTTATGATTATCTTGTGTGGTGTTTTTTGTCACATTTTCATCAATAACATAAAAAAATCAAACTATTTTTAATGTCATGGTACAGAATATCTACTTGCCATTTGTCATTATAGACCAAATAAAATAAAAAAAAACAGTTCATTAATGAGCATTTTGATCATTAATTCTGTGAGATTAACACTGCAACAGATTATTTTTTGTGCCTATTTTTGTGACATCTCAAACTGATAAAATATTCTTGCAGCAGCATAGAGGTGAGAAGGGATTAAGGAAGCAAGGCTATTCTGAAACAAGAATGGTGTAATGTGCTACTATACATAAAATAACCTTAATCAGTTCTCCAAATCCCTGGGTCAATAACGCACAACCTCAATGGAGTTTGATTTTGTACGTTTGCAGTATTGTTGAGCATTACACAGCCTTGAAGACAACAGGCTCACCTCAAAGATCTTGAGAAGTGTCTTCATGTAGAGTCTGCGGATACCGAAAGAGACTCCAAGGACGGCTGGCACGATTGTGAAGACCAGCAGAAGAGTGAACCACGCGCTGACGCAGATGCCGAGACACATGCACAGCAGGTTGTCAACGGGAAACACAAACCAAGCCATGCTAACGGCAGACGAGAAACAGAAGGGGGGACAGCGAGGAAGTGCAGACGTCCAGATCCAGAGCGATACGCCAAGTCCTCTGGTGCGTTTACAGCCTCAGCTTCTGAAGCCGGCGCTGAAACAAGGCCTTCATCGGAACATCAAGAGTTAAGGTCTCCGTCTGCAGGGGAGAGAGCAAAGTATCAGGAGCAGTCATCAAAAGAACAAGCTTTATAAGAAGAGATGTTCCCTTTGATCAGCCACCAGTCGTTATAGACACTGATAGTGACCCATCTCATGTATCAATTATGTTTTCAAAAAAATGAATGAATGAATCTGGCCCATGGCTTTGCTGCATGTCATTTCTCCTTTCTCTGTCCTGTCTTTACTGTCTCTTTCTACTGTAACTGTCCGGTAAAGCAGAAATGCCACAAAAAACTCTTTTGAAATAAATGAGTTGTCATAATTATGTAAAAACAATTATTGATAAAAACTATGAAGGTTTTTTTCAATAAGTTATGGGACTACATTTGCAATCAGTGTAACAATATGCGCCATGTAAACCATGTCAACAAAGTGTGAGGCAACTGAATATAAACAATAAACGACAATGATAAACATTTAATTTTCCCTGCTCTACCACACAAATCAGTTATACACACATGCAACAAGGTTTTCTGGGGAGTATGCTTCGAGAGTCTAAAGTTAGTGGTGCTGGGTAGATTAGGCTATGAAGAATAGGTACGCTGTTGAGTCTTGCTAAAATCTGCTTTTGTTTGTCTTGTGCTTTGTTCTGCTTCCTTGTGTTTGTGTTGGATATTTTTGTTTTGTGATAGTTGATCAGTTAGATCTAGTTAGGCTCTTTCTCTGTAAAGTCATTTGAGACATGCTTGTGATAAAGGGCTGTATAAATAAATTAACATGTTATATACCACAGAGACTAATTGTCCATCATAGTTTATTACTAAATAGCATGCAATACTGGCTGCCATGAGACACAAGCTACTAACACAGATCAAGGATGGAGATTTTTGCTTCCCCCTCATTGCGGTATTTTCACAGAGTATATTATCTTTGTGTAATGATAGAGGAAGACCAAGTAGCATAGTGAAAAAGTCAAGTGTGTGTGTGTGTGTGTGTGTGTTTCTGCATGCATTCACCAATACATTCAGGTTATGGGTCAGATATGAGACTTTTGTCATGTTTGTTGTGCAGGAATTTTTTGGGAGACACATTTTGACAATAAAATACAACCATAAATAGACAAATCTCTCTGTAGCTACGAGTTAAACCTTCTTTTTTGTGCATTCAACAATCCAATTGAAATTCATACTAACCTCCTCTGTGTTTCATCCTCACAAACAAATAGTAACACCAGGGTATGTGACGTCATCCTTTAACGGGATACCTCCAATTTCCCCGCGCTCTTCCGAGGAAAACCAATTGCTGCTAGAAAGTTCTGATAAACTGGGTTTGTTCAGTATTCTAGTAGGTTGATATATCGCTAATTGCTGGTGGCAAGCTAAGTTAACCCCCCCGGCTAACGGCTAATGCTAGCTCTTACCGTCCAGTGGATTTACTCTGCTGCCCGGTTGGAGGAGGATTGTGAGAACAGACGGTCAGGTTTGTCCTCCATCTGGTCGGCCGGTCCCAGCTAAAGTTGGGGGATTTCCGTCTCTGACACTGTGCTGTAGTTAGCATCATGCTACAGCCTCCTGACTGTAGAGAGAGGGAGAACCTACAGACCAACAGGTGGCCAATCAGGGCTGCTGTTACTTCTCTGTGGGCTGGACTCGGTATTATTTTTAGCATGGCACACTGACTGTACGTCCAGTCAAGGTGTGGCCCAAGCAGAAGGTGTAAATGATGGAGCATTAAATTAATGATTTGTGAGATGGAAAATGAATACAAAAACACATTAGTAAATGGAATAATAATAATGTAAATATAGCAAAATAGTAAATAATAAAGTAAAATTGAAATGCCCTTTATTTTAGAAATCGATATATAACTTAATAGCTTGAAGACAGTGTAATGAAAGTGTAATATTGACAAATTTATTTATGTTTAGTTTATTGTTTTATTAATTGACTTACATATCTGGCATGCAAGCACATCAGGGTTCAAAAAAGTGATAAAAACATGAAGATGCATCATTGCTAGATGGGTCACAACAATAGTCACAACAACATCATTATAAGGGTAACTTTAGTTCAAAGGGTGGACTGTTAAAAAACATAATGAATGAGCAGAGGAGGTTTAAAAACGTGTTAAATATTGGAGGAGCCATTGCACTTTTATGCACTACTCTAAGAAAGATCACATGCACAAAAGGTTATGCTCTATTCATTTTTTGACCCAAGGTCCAACCTCGGTCCTTTGTTTCTCAGCCATTGATGCTGCTTTTCATCCTCCCTGTAATGACTCTCCAGAAGCAGTTAGGCTATACTCGTTGTGCCCTGTCTGGACCCTGAAGTGCTATGTTGCTTGCACCAGCACCATTAGGAAAATAGATAATTTATTTGTTTGTTATGGAGATTTGGTACAAGGCCATACCTTGTCTAAGCAGCGTCTGGCCCTCTGGGTGGTTGATGTGATAGCTATGGCCTACAGCAGTGTGGGTGCACGCCTCCCACTGGCATGGTGGCTCATTCCGCCAGGGGTGTGGCTGTCTCATGGGCTTTATTTTGAGGTGCTTCACTGGATGATATTTGTGCAGCAGCTGGCTGGGCTTCGTCCCTGACCTTTGCCAGGTTTTATTGTTTGAATGCGGCATCATCATCGGTGACTACCTCTGTCTTTGGGGCAGTGGAGCGACCTTGAAATGTCCCCAACGCACACTGTTTTCCTTTTTTCACTTTAGGGTGTTATCACCTGGTGAGTGTGTCCATTTTTTCCATTAAAGTCACAGAGACCATTATTTCTGTTACTATCCCACATTTTTGGATGTGGTGTTTGGTTAATTTTGTGAGAATTGAGAACCTTGTACTCGATTGTGTGTTTAATAAAAACCCATACAGTGGCCAAGATGAAATGGTTACATACCTCAGTTCTATGAATGAAGGTCAATGCACCACTTGACGAGGTCACTTGGGGAATTCCTTTGCCTTCAGTCAGCAAAAGAGAATGTGCATAGACACACAGCTGGTGACAGTGTGTCCACTGGTAGTGCTGCCTAATTTGTCAAACTGTCTCCTAGACAGCTCACCCTCTTGGCGTTTTAACCTTCATTCATAGAACCAAGGTTACCTTCTTTTTTGACTGGTTGTGAGTGTGAATGTATCACTGTAGTAGCCTTTTGCACATTGGGTGCCCTTTTTTGTTTTATCCATTGAATATCTTTCATCTATTACAATCAACTACAAGACCATTCCTGTTGCTGCTTTTGTCTAAGTTAATTATTTTAAAGGAAGCCAACTACATTGAGTTGAAAACTCAGATCGTTTGGAAAACTGTCAAGCTTCGTGGGATTTTTTGGATTGATTTGTTTCGTTTGATTTTTGAAGCAACTGCATATTTGATGTTTGGCTTACATGGATTTATACAAGGACCCTGACAGGATGCAAGCTGCTGACCTGCAGTTGCTGCTGGATGAGAGAAGTAACCTTCCATCGAACTGCATTGTGGAGTTGATCTCGACAGTAAACCTAGTAATTTGCCTTATTTGTTTGTTGCTTTTATTCGTGCCTTTGGACCTTACACTGTTTTCGAAATGGATAAGCGTCTCATTAGCGAAGAAACTGTAGCATTTGGTTTTGATCATGAAAATGCACCTGAGAAATACAAATGCATTAAGAAAGCATTCGAAAACAAGAAAGTCTCAGTTAAAAAAGCCAGTAGTCTAATAAAAAATAACTCAAAATGTCATACTTGATAGAGAATGTGAAGAGGTGAGTTGTACTCTCACTAAAAATTGTTTATCATTGTAATGAATCAAGAAATGCATAACTCTCTGTTGGAGCTGATGCCACCTGAGGCATCATGAACAAGATACTCATGAAACATGGTTCAAGCAAAAATGGGTGCTAATAATACATTTATCAATGAAATGCAAGCGTGGTTGCTCAATGATAACACTCCTGTGCAAGATGATGAGGTTAAGAATGATGATGAATGCAGTGGTGGCAATGCTGTAGGTCCACACAAGAGCATTTCAAATGTGAGCAGTAGAAGATCCAGATCAAGTACAGGTCGCAGTAATGTGAAAAGCAGAGTATCCTTATCAGCATGCATCAAAGCTGACAAAGCTGAGAGAGCTGCAGCTTTAAAGAGAATGAGGCAGAATGAGTTAACAGCTCTTCTCACTACCTCAGAGAAACATTTCTGTCTTTGACTGTGATCCTTTGCCATGCAAGGCATTCATCAGAGCGTTTCATTATAATGTGCAGGATCAAACCAACAGTAAAAGGGATTGCTTGTACTTCTTGGAGCAATATACTAGGGGGCAGCCAAGACAGCTTGTGCACAGCTGTCTTCATTTGATCCCAGAGATAGGCAATGCACTGGCAAAGAAGTTGTTCCAAGACAACTTTGAAATGAGTTCAAGATATCAACTATGTGGAAACTGCCCTTGACTGGCCTACTTTGAAATCTGAGAATGTGAAATCACTGCAGGATTATGCTTTCTGTAAGAATGCTGTAATGCAATGGAAGATATGCAATATATGCAAGAACTGGACATGTCATGAAATCAATGATTATGAAATTACCTTTCAAGTTGAGAGAGAAATGCATGTTAGTTAATGGAAAGGCGTAACAGCAGGGCAAGTTTTTCAGATATAATCTCCTTTGTTGAACCTCAAATCCAAATAGTGTCTAATCCATTATTTGGTGACATATTGGACACACAATCTGGAACAGGAAGTAAAATGTGAATAAACTGAAATCTCGGTCAAGTCTGTTTTAGTCAGAGGAAATGGTACTGTACCTGTACTTGCAGTTCCTTTACATTCATCACTTAAATAAATAAATTAATAAATTAATAAAATGTAAAAGGTAAAATGTATTTTTTTTCTTTTATCTTACCTTTTTGGCTGATTAAGTTGTTTAGCTGTTAACTTTCTATTAACTCTTAACTTTCTCTTCCAGCTTTAGTTGGCTTTCTGTCCATTAAACCAATATTGCTGCTATGGAAACATAGATGCTCACCTGTAGCTTTTGGCTAGTACCAATTCATTTTGTCTGATTTTATTGATATATATGTTGTTCTTTAATCTTTACAGTCTTTCAACTTGTCCCTTGAGACAACTTGTCTCTCTTCAGTGGTGTTGTATGCCTGTCGTTTTCTAGTTTCTACATGCCCAGTTTCTCTCTCTCTCTCTCTCTCTCTCTCTCTCTCTCTCACACACACACACACACACACACACGCGCACATACACACACTTCTATCAGAAGTTGCTTCTATGCTTCAGTTCCAATAAAAACCTTTATTTTCATCTATTCTGCTACAAATTGCAGTTTTTTCTAGCATGCATAGTTTCACACAATTAAGACAAGTAAAATCACAAAGTAATATTTCCCTTTAGTAGAATATTTTTACTTAATAGCATGCATATACCCCCATGTCGGTTCATGAACAGTCAACCATTAATTTAGCTGCCCCAGGAATCCAAGGGGATGTCAATCAGTTCCATTTAAAAAATGTAGTCCAAGGGATCATATTTCTAAAAACTCAGGCTTACTACAGTGTATGTAACTCAAATAACTTTTTTTTTTCGGTTTTCTTTGTCTTTTTTTTTCATAAAGTAGGCTCATACTGCCCCTTTACAATTATAAGAAAAAAATGTAAATTGCAATTACAGATTAGGCTGTAGGGGCAGTTTTTGGATGATGTTGATTGTTCAATTCATTTTGAGGTATATGAGTTAAAATGTAAATGTTCCACCAAAGTGAAAATTTTTGCATTAAGACTCTTCAATAGACTCACACAAAAATGCGATACACATGTATGTTTATCAAAGCTCTCTCTCTCAAAAAAATAAAGCATGGAGAGAATATCTCTTTCACCCAAGTTTTAACGCTCTGTTGATCACCTACTATTGTGCATCGTGGTAGAGATGATCTGACAAATAAACTCAAAAGTGCAGTATGTATTCTGAGTAGGTTCATGCAGGATAATATGCAGAATTAGTAAAGCATATGTAAAAAAAAAAAAAAAAAGGCCTGTCACAGTAGCCAAAATTAGCAACTCATTGTACCTAGAGAGCACAGTCTTCAAGAAATCCAACACTTGGAGTCTGCAACACATCTAGCTCTTATGCATGTTGAAAATCACATGGAAATCACAGTAAGATAGGCATGATAATAAAGACAAAACTGCATCAGTGCTACATTACACATAATTCAAAAACAAACATTGGCTTGCGTTTACCAGGGTTTGACAATAGTTTAAATAGACATAATAAATCTATAGGGTGGAGAAAAACAATGGTATGCACAAAACACAAACACAATAGTCACATGAGATATTAGCATATTGCCATACTGTATGTGTGCTTAAGATGTCCTCAGCATAAGAAAGGAATGTGCTGTATAATGGGGGTGCTGGCACACTACTGTAGTGGTAAAAATGTCTTAAAAATCTCTTTACTTGCTACACAATGGCATAGTGTTTGAGCAAATAACTCAAACATCGCTTCACCCTCTACCCATTTGGTCAACAACCACATCAGCAATAGAAATGTTGTCATTACTAAAGGAAAATATACTTTGAAAATATACTTTGTAAAAGTCAGAAAGACAGATGTTTGTTTAGTTCTGCTCTAAGAAACAGCAGCATATAATCAACAGTGTTGCTCTTGGCTGCAGTTGCCAGCCTTTGTGCTTCAGTGTGGCAGTTTCAGGGCAGGGTTGATATGTTTTCTCCTTCTTCGTTGACAGTTCAGAGGTTCAAGATCCGTCAGTCAACAATCTCCATCTCGCTCTCTCTCTCTCTCTCTCTCTCTCTCTCTCTCTCTCTCCACTTCCAGAAGAGAAGAGAATCCATGTAGTACCACAACATACAGGTAGTCTGTCAGGAACTCATCGAGACATCATTCGCACAAATTCTGTGAATTATGGAAAGGACAGATATACTGTGTTACACAGCTTAATGCAGGAAAGTTAAAAGGGAAGGAAACATTTGAATAAGTTAAAGTTAGTTAAGAGTTAAAAGTTAAAGAACTAATCAAATTCCTATAGTCTGTATGTGTATTCTTATGGTACATTCAAATTACGGGCTACAAAGCAATAGGAAGTGATTCATTTTCAGTGGCAACACAAAGCTACAAACACCAGTGCGCCAAATGTAGCAGCGTGTCGGAAAATACAAATTGAAGTTCAGCTGGTTTCAACTTTTTTTCACGTGCTGTGAAGCGTGAATCAATCAGAGTAGAGATAAGGTAGTGTAAGGTAGTTAGATTTACTTTATTATTATTTACTTGAGTGATTATTTCAATTACAGAGTTTGGTAAAAAGGCGTTTCAGTTCTCAGCCCCTATGGCATGGAATGAGCTCCAGAAGGACCTGAAATTACAGGAGCCGGTCTCATTGAATGTTTTTAGAACAATGGTGAAACTTGTAATTGTTTTTCCTCATAGTTTAAATTGCTTTTATATGAAACACTGAATGTTTGTTGACCATGTATAATTCTGTAATGTGATGAGATGTTTGTTGTGGTGTCTGTAACTTTGTGCTGCTTTTCTTGGCCAGGTCCCTCTTGAAAAAGAGATTCTTAAATATCAATGAGGCTAACCTGGATAAATAAAGGTTAAATAAAAAAAATAAAAATAATTAACAAGAATGACTATTTGCCAAATAAAATAAAATGCGACAAAAACAAAGCTATGACAGCATGACAGTATTAGTTGCTGCACTCAACATGATGATGACATGAACCGTCAACGAACACCCGGGCAGCACTTGTCATCTCCATTGGTGACAATGTAGCTTGGTACTCCAGGACGTTTTGTAGCTTTTGTAGCCGGTAATGTGAACATACCATAACACATACAGACTCGAGATACACTTCGATGTTGCTCAGTCAAATCATTAATACTGATGGGCTGAATGTAGAAGGCAGGGGAATTGTGAAGTTAAATAGATGTAAGGATGGCTCCACTATTAAGAATGGCAGTATTGGCTGCTATTTTCATCCCTGTGGGCCTGTATGCATCCCTTTTTTTTCTGTGGGTAATCTATAAAGTGACATAATCCTTTGGTATGGAGATAATCTGACAGGCCGGCCTACTCCCTTCATCCTCTCACCTCACTATCAGTATGGTGTTGGGATATCAGCCAGACTCATGTTGCACTTGAACTTTGTGTATGTGAGTGTGAGCGTGAGTGTGAGAGTGTGTGCATATGTGTGTGTGTGTGTGAGAGAGAGAGAGAGAGAGAGAGAGAGACCAACAGAGAAAGGAGTTTTTACACCATATTTGTTTAAGGGTGTTTGATTTTGCAGGTTCTGGCTGCAATAAAATGTTGTATAATGTATGAAATGCAAAGTATCGCATGCTACACAGAGACCTGATGACGAACCCGTGTTCCCTCACCTTCAAAGTCTACGTGTCCATCTCCGTTGAGGTCAATGTCTCGTAGGATGTCCTCCAGATCTCTGTGGCCAACCTGCAAAAGACAAGGTGTGGGCGTCAGTGGGACAAACCCAGACAAGATATGCTAGAGGAGACAGACAAGATGCACACAGACGCCATGACTGATGGAGTGCCGCAGACAGGGAAGACAGGCTTTCTCATCGTCACCTTACCTGTTGACCTAAAAGTTTTTTCATTGCTTCTCTGAGCTCTGCTGTGCTGATCTGGCCATCACCATTTGTGTCAAACTTAGAAAAAGAGAAAAAAAATACACAGACACAGACAGAGAGAGCTTTAAATGTAATTGTCACAGAGGATCATGATCAAAGAGATTGTTTTATCCTTAGCCAAAAGCCTCTTTTCCTCTTTACATATATGCCAAATAACACCCAGGAGATTGCTCTTTACCAGGATTATGAGTATGATGGTGATGTGGGTTATTATGAAGGTTATTTTATTTGCAGGTTATTACTGTTTTTACCACACATTAAGTAATGCTGTTTTGTTCAAGTGTTTTAGCGATGGCATAGTTGCCACTCCCAAAATCCTCTTCGGGAAAATACCCACGGAAAATATTATTTCCACAACATAAGTTATTGACTCTATATATAATGACCACTCTTCATTTCAATCAAATAATTTCAAGCAATCAAGTAACTTTGTTTAAACATGATTTAAACCCCTTGGGACTATTTTTAAAATATTTGAACATGTTCCTGTTATTTATTTTTTACACTTCTTATTTCAATTTGCTGCGTTATCCAAAAAAAAAACACCCATACACTGTCTACACTCGCACATTAGGAGACGACATTTCAATCACAGACCTTCATCTGAACTACCTTTTGTACCTGTGGTGTCAATGCTTTTGTCCTATTTAAAACCTTCAGACAGATTAATTTGAAACATTTCTTTAAAAATTCTCATCAGGCACGTTTTGTAGACTAATGGAACAAAATATCATGAAAATGACTGAGCACCATTTACAGGGTTCACAAAATTTGACACACAGAGAAAGGGTGGCAGTTTTACAAGTCATTAATGATAATGACGTCATTATAAAACATGCGGACAAGAGAGGGGCCGAAAGATGCTCATAAAAATCATTTGGAAATACTTGTTCAGCTAAGACTGAATTATGATGCCACAATTTCCTTTCAACAGGAGATTTTTCTTTTTTTTGGGACAATGCTGGACAGAATGGTTTCATTTCTAAATCTGAATATGTAAAAAAGCATGCTACTGAAATTGCCATCTGCTACTGGCTGGTCTTTGGCGCCAGGTGATGTCACCACATATCTATAGAAGATGGCATCACCAGCACCAAAGATCAGCCAATAGCAGATGGCAATTTCAGTAGCATGCTTTTTACCATTAGATGTCAGGTTTTATACGGATTTGGATTTGGTGTTTAGTTAGTCTTTAAATTATTTAACGTGCAAGTGTAGACAGTGCGTGTATTTATTCTGATTTTAAGGATTATCAGCCTTCTCCTACATATCTGTCACCAAGACTGACACTCAGGTGTGCAGAAGCTTCCTTTGTGTACTCATTTGCTCTTTTATCCCACCATACCTAGATTTCCCCATCGTTCTCCTCACCTCCTTGAAAGCATCCCTCAACTCTTTAACCCCAATCATGTCTGCAGTTTCAGCCAGAAGTTTGGGCCCCATCAGCTCAACAAAGTCCTCAAAGTCCACATGTCCTCCCACTGTTGGACAGAAGGAACAGAGAAAGATAGATACATTTAAAGGTATAGTTACTATATGAACACAGCAATGGCAAAATGAAACGTACAGCTCTTTCTGAGAGAGACTAAAGGGTTGACATTACTTTGCCTTTAACAGTATTAGGTCTGATAACTAATGATCTTGAAGCCCCATTGTTGTAATAACGGATGTAGCTCTCTGGTGCTTTCTATGCAAAATGTTAAATGAATATGCGCTAAAGGTATTGACCTCAAATTTTCTATTGCAGTGAAAACATGAACATGTGATTTTGAGGAAGAGGAAAACAAGGAAATAATCTGTGCACGTGTGCGCACTTTAGACTGTAAAAAAAGATGGATGTAGTGAGTGTGACATCACCCATAGTTTTCTGAAGGGCCGTTTTGAAGCCAAAGATTGGGTCGCCGCCATGTTGACATTTGTCTTTTTGGAGCCGGCCTCTAGCTGACGTTAAGGAATTGCCGCTTGCCGCCACTTCCTTATTGGCTTCAAAATTCACCCGAGGTTTTGGCCGCTTGGCACTCACACAGAGACACACAAACACAGACACACACAGACACACACACACACAGAGAGCTTTACTCACAATTCATGTTGATCTGCTGGCTCAGTTCGATTAGCTCCATCTCTGTTGGCATGTAGCCCATAGTTCTCATGCAGTTTCCCAGGTCTTTACAACCGATGAAGCCATCTTTGTCTTTGTCAAACTCCCTAAATGCTTCACGCAACTCTGATGGGAGAGGAAATGCGGTGAGAATGTGAGAGAGATGCAAACATTGGGGAAATTACAGTTCTATATTGCATTCTTTATTTTTGCTCATAACATACCATCCATTTCTTCTGGCCTCAACTCACGGTCCTGTGAAGGATCATAAGGCAAAATTAGGGTCCAAACACTGTTCAGATTCCAAAAATCATGTCAATGCAGAGCATTTCCCAGAAAGCTGAGGGCTGACAGTATGCAGCCAACCAATCACTACACCAGGTGATTTCACTGATTAGTTCCTCTTCTCTGGGATGAATTTGAATTTGGGATGAAAGTGAAATAGAAGAAACAACATAAAATTTAATTACAACATAAAATCTTGTAGCATTTATTTACGTAAATAGAAAGGAACCATTTATCTGCAGCATATGAGTGGTGTGTGCATAGATTTACTGCCTTTTTTTAGGTAAGGTGCTTGACATTTCTGAAAGTGGTGAGATGTAGAGACCTTGGGAAGACAGGATAGTGAACTGAAGTTCTGAGCTATGCAGTAGTTCCTTTGTTTCTACTTTGTAAATTCATCGGATTAAAATGACCCAATCTCCACCCCTGAACCCCTTAAGAACAACCATCTGAGAGTCAATCATCAGAACAGTCAGTAGTAGGTAGTGGCAGTCTACAATGAAGAAGTCAGAGCATCACTTTTCTCTATAATAACAAGGCCTTGACTCATGTGGTCACCGCTGGAAATAGAGGAATACAAGTAATTGCCACGTGAGGAGCATTTCTGCCATCAACATAGCACTGCTTCAATAATCCTCCATCGTGCTACAAAAGTCCACCATGTTTCTGAGTAATGTAGCCACATGCATGAACTCTCTCTCTCTCTCACACACACACACATGCACACACACACACACATCCTAGCAATCAGCATTCTAGCCATCAGGAGGATTCTATACAAATTAACAACAGATTCCCAATTGTCAAATTCTCAAAATCTCCTCAGTACCAACACACTACTTTAAAAACATACTGTCTGATCTGGCATTACAATAAGAGGTAGTTACACACATACTTCACAGTTTTCCGTTATTGTGCTGTATGCATGTATTGTTTTCCTGTGCTAAACTCTTTGCATGCATGCACATGATATTGTCTGGACTTACGTACAGCCTGCCGGCTCTCAGCGAAGCCCTTGCGTAGAAAGATGCATGCAGGCCCCAGTACGTTGTGCATGTTGGCTCCGTTCTGGGCCAGGGCCACTAGCGGCTCAAGATAGGCCCCCCCAGTGCCCCCCTCCTCACAGGACTGCACTGCTTTGTAGCTCCTCTTCTGGTCCTGGAGCCACATCCGGGGCGGGGGGCCAGACACAGGTGCAGGGGCAGAGACAGGGGTAGAGACCATGACTCAGTTTGTGGACAGCATGGAGTCAACAACAAGGGACCAGCATGGAGTTGGGATTGGGGGATCAGAGGCAGGGTCAGAGGCCGCAGACACACGTCTGTCAGTCACAGTGCAGGATAGCAAGGTGTGGAGTCAGGATGTCAGTCATGATAACAGAAAGCACCTCAGTCAGGTGGAGGTGGAGTTAGAGGTTCTGGTATATCATCACAAAAGCCACCGATGCATCTGTCCCATACATCACCGTTCTGTAGTGCGGCACAGAACTCTGCCAAGCTTCCATATCATGTGCAATAGATAATCAAGCCAATCTTGGTGGTAAATGCAAACTACTATATAGTAAAACATACAGTAGTATCACTGAATCATATCATAAAACAGATATGTTATCTGACAAACTCCCTTAAAAGTTCCTTAATCTGTTTTTATTCTCTGTTCTCTTTATTCTTTGCCTTAATTGCCAACCCATCAATGGATATGAGGTTATGGCGACAGATATCAGAGGGAATGCTGGGATTTGTTAAGAAGAGCATGCAGAACCACTCTAATATGTTTCTGGTTAGAACAGATTACACTACCAATGGATGATATGCATGTGTTAGTAGCACAGTGTCTGGGGGTTAAAGTAAGAGGGGTTGATGACACACTGCATTTACCATCACACGCAAGATTATACTGGGATTTTGCTAAGGGTGAAAGGCTTATTTGTGCTCATTATAATTAGGCATTGTCCAGATGATAGAGCTAGAACGAAGGCCTTGCATTCAGCCAGCCATTTAATTATAATGACCAATTAGCCAGTCAACCAGGGGGCAAAAGTCATTCTCACAGCGCTCATCCCGAATTACAGAGAGAGCTACAGGTTAATTAAAAAGCAGGGAATCATTGCCTGCCACTGGACTTGCTAAAAGCATCATCTACATAAAGTCAAATAAGGTCAGACCATTGCTCTAACTAATGACATACATATACAGTATTTGAATTAGTGGGAGTAGTAATCAGAGGCTAAAAAACACACTGGGATTTAAATAGAACACTAACAGACCTTTAGAAAATGGACACTGTGTGGGCTCTGTCTTTATGCTCTACCCGTATCAAATTTTTTGTCCCGTACAGCTGACCACTTTCTTCATCATGGTTAAAGTGGCAACAGCTCTCCCTGCCTGTATTATTCTGTTGGTCAAGTTTTCAATTCCCATGAATTCCCAACAATCCAGCTCAGTAGAGGAAGGACTGGAGAGACCAGCTGAAGGCAAGAGGAGTGGACCCACCGACACCAAGAATTACTAAGGCATCGTATCCGCTACTGTTACTCCTCTTTGAATCACTCAAACATGCACAGATACACACCTCCAAATGTTTTTACAGCATACACACAACATATACATACATGCATGAATGAATGAATATGCATACATATAGTACACACACACACACACACACACACAGTATTATTTGCCTACAAATGACCTTCAGAATCCATCTGTTATCATGCCAGTCCCACTGCCAGCTCCTGCCTTGCTACAGTGCCCACCACAGGAGTGGATGCCCACTGGGTAATCTGACCAAGTGATGCATGGAGCAGGGCTGTCTGAGAGTACATCGTGCCAGCAAAGTACTATGAAGCCACGCGCTAGAAGTTATATAACCAAAAAAAAAAAATCTGAAACCATATCAGAGAAGGGCTGAAGTCAAGCAAGAACTTCTCAACCATTCCAACCGTTTCTGGACAGATGGCACCCACAGTTGCATGTCATATTGTTCTTGCTCAAGGATGTGCAGCTGCTGATATGGAGGAAAATCTATTTGTGGGACTGTGTCCCTGCGACACTGAAAAGCCGTTCAAGCACACACTGATAAGATGAAAGAGATGTACGGACATAGGAGATCATCTTTAAATTGTCCTGTTTTTACAATATAATGAACTGTGCTTAAAAAGATGGTTCTAACTGTTCATCCCACAGTGTCCCTGAAATCTGTTGATCTATACTGAATAGTTCCATAAAACTCCTACTAGTGTGTTGCAATGCCAGCAGTACATTTCAGATAAGCAGATCTGATATGGCTGGAATGGCACACCTGTTTGCACCTTCTGGCATCCTGCAGGTGCAGTTCAACAGGATGGTGCCGTCTGTTGGTTGGCGAGGTGGACTGAGTCTATTTGATCTGACTGACTCCAAAGGTTGTTGCTGACAAGATCCATATCATCAGACTCCATTCACCTCAAGCACAACACTTCCCAACTCTGTTGAAACTCTGTGAGACAAGCTAGAAAATCAGCGGGCATCCTGGGGATGCAACCACAGTCGCACCACCAGAGTGTACACGCACTAATGAGTAAGGAGGACATTTATTTCCTAAATGAAGACACGTGATAAGAGGCTGAAGTCCTGTCAGCGCAGCAGTAATATTCAGTGCAGTCCATAAAGTACATGCAGAATGAGTTGAATTGCAGTCAACAAGACATGAAAGATGTCTTTGTCTAATTAACAAAATATTTTTTTAGTTTCAAAGTCAGTATTCCTCTGTTGGCGGAGGCTCAGTGAGGCAAGACAACAGCATGAGACACTAGGCTTATCTTGTTTCCTTCCAATAGCCACCCATGTGCTAGGGGTTACAGCATCACAAGACACAGGGATATAGTTCAAGACAGCTTGGTAGTGAATACCCGGTCAGATACTACACAGGGGTCAACACAGGTCCAGTCAAACAGCCTTCAGTCAGGTTGGGGACACACCGTAACAAACATGCACCAACAGTCAGGGGATTCAAGAAGACCACAGCCAGCTCATAACCTCAGAAAGAGCCTTACCTTCTTGGAGAAATTTTTAAGCGACTTAACAGAGTTGCCCATTGTAAAATCCTTCTTGTTTTATGTGTTCTCTCTAACTGTGTCTGTGTTGGTATGCCTGTGTGTAAGTGCACGTGTATGCGTGTGTGTTTGCATATGCGTATGTTTCCGGGCATGCATGGGAATAAGAGTGATTAGAAAGGGAGAGAGGGTTCAGTGGGTCATTGACTAATATAAGAGGACATTTGGGGAAAGATGGGGAGAGGAAAAGAGATATCATACAAAGCAGAGAGAGCACGGAAGGAATAAAGGAGTGCAGGAATGACAGAGAGCCTAGAGGGAAGGACACCAGGAGGCAAGACAGGAAAGAGGGGAGGTAAACTGAGACAACGGAGAAAAGATGTAAACAAGAACGAAGGAAAGATCAGAGCAACACAAAGATAAGAGAGGGAGAGGAAGCATGCATGTGATCAGAGCGAGATGCAAGCGCCAAAAGTAGAAAAAGCAAGATTGCTTATTCATTCGCTTTCCATCCTCTCTCCTACAGTGTCTTTTTCTCCCTCCCTCTCTTCTACCCTCTCTCTCTCTCTCTCTCCCTCTCTCTCTCTCCGTCTGTCTGCCTGTCTCTTGCTCTCTTTCTCTCTCTCTCTCCCTCTCTCTCACTCTGTTGCACAGTTTTAAACCATCTATGTGAAGGGGGGAATGTGACAAAGAAGCTCGTTCGGACAAGCATATTACCTTCCCCTGAGCAAGACACTGGAGACACTAATCCAAACACACACGCGCGCATACACTCGATTAAACACACACGGATGTGGGGCTGTAGAGCTAAAAATATAACACACGCTCCCTCTTCCCCTACTCTCCCATCTCCCTCTCACTCGCCCCACTCTACCCCCAGCATCTCACTCTCTCTCTCTCTCTCTCTCTCTCTCTCACTCTCTCTCTCTCTCTCTCTCACTCTCTCTCTCTCTCTCTCCCTCTCTCTCTCCCTCCACCATCGCCTGCGCTCTCATACACAGACACAGAAGCATGCTCATCACAAAGTCATGTTAAGCTTGAAGGGCTTGGATTCAGATCAAAGCCAAAATATGCAAGAAAAGACACATGGATTTTGAACCACCAAGAATGCAAACCGACACGTGTACACACACACACACACAATGCGCATGCACACACACACACACACACACAGACACTCTCTCTCGCTCACACACAAATAAATGCTCGCTCTCTCCTCTCTCTTGCTCTCTCTCTCTCTCACACACACATTCACACAAATAAATGCTCTCTCTCTCTGCTTCTCTCTCTCTCTCACACACACAGACAAATAAATGCTCTCTCTCTCTCCTCTCTCTCTCATATACACACACAGTTATTGACAAGCTTGACAGACAAGCTGGCTGAATTCAGTGCGGGTCTCTCTGTAAATGTAACTGGTATTCCCTAAATACTACTCGTCACAACATATACTCCCACCTCCACAGGGGTCTGTACATATAAGCACAACATTTTATCTCATTACCGGTAGCAGTGACTCCCAAGGCAACGCATCACCTTCAGTGGCTGCCGCCGGCCCCCTAATGAACACAATTATTTCCTTTTCCTGTGTGACCTTGTCTATTCTCTGCTATTTTAACGTGCATGTTCACACCAAAGTCGTTTCATATCTCCCTCTTCCATTCAATTTCTCTCCGGTTCCTCTATGTTTCTCTCCGGATGAATCATCCAGCCTCTCACCGGAGGCTCATTGTGAACTTCAGAACACATCAGACGTCAGACACAGGAGCCGTCAGCTCTCATAATGTCAGCCCAGGGTGTGCACAGGCATGCGATCCCTCTCTCTCTCTCTCTCTCTCTCTCTCTCTCTCTCTCCACTGTCTCCCTCACCCTCTCTCTCATTCACACACACACACACACACACACACACACAATTTACTTTGCTGATTTACTGCTTACACTAAATGCTGACACAAATAATCGCAAACATCACAGGAGAAGATTGCACTGAACATGATATAATTATGGCGGTATCATTTTTTTTGTCATGTATAGCCTCATGAGATGTGTCCCCTATTATGATTTTTTTTATTATTATGATATTATGCTTTTGGCAATATATGCTCATGCTTACACGTGTACTGCAAGCACAAACACAATGCACCAACATTTACATGCATATGCTAGACAGGGAGCTAATTCTAAGAGGAAATATTAATAATTGCTTTTGCTATTTAATGAAGATTTTGAGGTCAAATATAATCCTGTTTCATCCACTGCCATCAAGTGAGTTAAATGAGCTGGGAGATGTGGGAGGGGAAGAGGAAGGGATTGTTATAATAACAACTCTGATGCGTTCATCATCATCAACCTCTTTTAAAATTGATCGTGTAAGAGTTATTCTTTTTCTGACGTACGAGACCAGCATCCACATGTTTGTGTTTATTTGATAAAGTGGCATGAAATGTAATCATTTCATGGTGTAAAAGGTTGTTTTCAGGCTCTACGGCTTTCGAGTTTACATCTGTCCTAATGGATGGGAAGAAACAGGGAGGAGAAAGTGGCTATGAGATTGTGTGTTAACTATTTTATCACTGATCACCAGAGGATGTCAAGCTGAAAGACACCCCAGGCAGTAAAACACAGATCCTGCTAACATTCAGGCTCACTTCATCTACTTGTGATCAGACTGAAACATCACAGTTTTAATTTGCGGCTGCATAATTCATTCACATTAGGATAGGTAATCGTTTTACCGCAATAAAAATGTCAACTTTAATATTCTTTCTGAGGTTATTTCAAGATACTTTCATCCAGTAGTACATGTACTATGTTAGTCAAGTTAAATATCTACGACTACCGGAGAAAAGGAAAAAATCCATTTGACATGTCTCATTTAAGTCAATTAAACCTTCTTTGTTTTTCCTCTGAGTCACTCCTCCCCTATCCTCGGTCTCATTTTTCACTCTCCCGCTCCCTCTCTTACACACAGACTCTGTCTTGCTGTGACTCTCACTGATTTCCCCTTTCGGCGGCTGCAGCCAGCCTTAGGTTTCCATAAATATTCAGCGTCAACACGCACACGCATATACTTAACATGTGCATGACAGTGTCGCACACGCACGTAATCGTGCACACAGGCTCTTACATTTCACGGTCTAATCCCCCATCTCAAAAAGGGATTTAACTAAATAGTGAGAATTTCTACCTCCTTCTTTGCCAGCACTGAGTACAAAAATATCCATCTGGGTCTAAAAATAGTCTATTCTACTCCAAACATATTGAAGGCATATGACGTGGTAAATTCGATGATGCTACCCTCTCTCCTCTCATTTCCATTTCTTTATGCTGTTTTTGCTGCGCTTTTCGTCATCCGTGCACCATGTGTTTCTCTGCCTCCTCTCTCTCTTCGTTTTCCTCTCAGACGTCATCAAGGTCAGTCCGACCCAGGCAGTGATAGAGGGAGAAGAAGAGGGAGAGCCAGACAGCTAAATGAAAAGGGGAAAGGGAGAAGACTTGACAAATGCAAATGAGAGCGGTTAGGGAGATATTCTGTGAGAGCAAAGAAGAGGGGAAGGGAATAGCAAAAAAAATGAAATGTCAGTGGCACGAGTGTGAGACCAGTAACAGGAAAAGGAGGAGCGGAAGTGGGGACCTCATCTGTGTTTTTTAGACCTTCCTTACATTGTCTTCAGAGCTGTCAGGTGAAAGTAGGGAAGCGAGAGTTGATGGGTGTTTATCTTATATAACTGTCATCAGGTCTGCCAGCATAGTCACTCTCTTCCTATTTATCCTTCCTCCTTCCTCCTGATTTATCCAATTCCTTCACTTGCTTCACTTTCTTTCTCTGCTCTTTCACTTCTCTTGGCTGGCTGATGTGACACACAGTGAGCTATGTCTGTTAATCTCTCTCTCTCTCTCTCTCTCCCTCCCTCCCTCCCTCTCTCTCTCTACTCTCTCTCTCCCCCTTCTCTCTCTCTCCTCCTTCCTTCTCTCTCTCTCCCCCTCCCTCTCTCTCTTTCTCTCTCTCTGCCCCCCCCCTTCCTCTACTCTCTCTCTCTCTCTCTCTCTCTTCCCCTCTCTTTCTCAGAATTCCCAGCTATAGTAAATAGTACTTGCTCCCTCTGCTGGTTATTACACATATCTGTTCATCTAAATTTCATCCAAGACGGTTCAAGGAGATCATCATCGCTCCTCAATAACAATTTTTCAGCGATAATGAAGGATAATAAAGACCCGAACTCAAATAGAGCCCAGCTGGTCTTTCCAGATTTCCAAAGAACCTTTGTGGATCAAGGCCATGGAAGGTCACAAAAACCAAAGGATGTGATGATCTTTCAGTGTGTCTAAAAATAGGAACAAAACTTCTACTGGGACAAATAACTGCGCATGCTCTGTCCTTGATCAAGGTGTCTGTTGTAACCTGGATTGTTTTATAATAGTATAAGGCCTGAATGTAGTAACTGTAGATAGGTGATGGGAGTTATTTTTAAATTATGGTGCAAGCCTGCTTTGAGGATATTCATTTTCAGATTCGAATTAAAGATGCTTTATCTAATGAATCGATACCTGTCTAACAACCTTCCTATAACCATCTGCCTACAAAACATATTCAAGCAGCTAATCACATTTGTCCTTATTCTAACCCCCACACTAGCGTTTAGTAGTCATGATTCAGCTCAGTCTCATGAATATGAAAGCGTGGATTTTAAACTGGTGGCTCGAAGAACATGTTTGTTCACGCTGGAAACCCTGCTTTATTCACCAATTTTCAAATTCGCTTTGTCAGGTACCATGTTAGCCAAAGCCAAGATTTGAATATTTTTACCAAGACAAAAGCTCTGCTCTCCTCCAGTCTCTTATAATCAGGTCTTGGGGAGGCTATTTTTAGCTCCCACTGGCAGCGAATGAGTTCTGTTGGGATTGTATGCAGACCTTGACGTTACATAAGAAAATATGGAATACAGAGTTTATAGTGGGTATTATCTCACTCCACAGTCTGCGCTGTACTATTGCATCTATTCAAAGGCCACTTAAGGCTTTTTAGTGTGAGTATGTGGTCACATCAGCTAAAATGAAACTTGGCTTGGTAAGATGACTGCTGAGCAGGTGCAAAAACATGCCTGCACAAGCCCTCTCAATTTCTCAATCTTTCATCGTATTCTTTCTTTCATTCTCTCACACACATCGCTCACACATACACACACACTCATGCACACATGCACAAACAATTAACTGGCATTCACATATAAATTCATTTTAACTACTGACAGCTGTTTCTGATATCGCCTAACAACTTCACCGTGACAACATCACAGAAAACTTCAGTTTGCCTGCTGAAGATAAATACTGACCACTTCCTAAAAGGCCAACTAGGCCAACTTTTGAAGGTGAGTAGAGGCCCAAGTACTCCTCTATTTTACTCAACTGCCATTTTCATTAATAGTAATTCTACCAAGTAGTATTCATAGCTGCAACGGCATATGACAACTTATTTTAACAAGTGCACAATAAACACGTAATACCTTGCCCACTGAGTTCCCCAAAAACTCCACCACCACCCCTGCAACTGAAGAGTTTCACAGCCAAGCGAGCTTTAAACAGACAGATATCAAAGTAAATTCTCATTCCATCACCTACTGATTCGATAAAAATCACAAATGTCTACTATGTGGATTTCCTCAAACTTCAGCAGCTCTGGATGCTTTATATAGCACACCACTGCATGGGTTTTGCTTCGCTGGAACCCCTGAGACTGATTGAAGCTCTGGCCTGGATTGAGTGGAGTTATTTCTGGAACACATTAGCACATGGGGAGTAATTGTCTCCTCTTGAGCTTTTTATCATCAACACTGAGAGAGGAATCTCAATGACACAAGAAAAAGGAAGGGGAAAGAACGGACAACCTAGAAAACTGGTAATCTGTTTGAGCACACAGGAGGAATACGGTGCCTTGAGGAGAGCTGCTGTGTTAGTATAGGGTGTACAGGTGATGCAGGAGAGAAGAGATGGGGAGAAACACTCCCGATTTCACACTCGCTCCCAACCATTCACCCACCACTGCTCAGTGTAAATATATATCAACTGCTGTGTCTTTCTCTGGTAGCAAGTGTGATATTTAGATTTCATCATAACTTCTCAGCTCATGTATCCATGATCAATGTGCGGGAAATGGCTGACTTACCTGTGTGTGTGTGTATGTTTTTGTGCGTGTGTGTGTGCACATGCGTGTGTTTCTTTGTCTGTGTGATATACAAAGTTTTCCACAGAGCGGGAAAAGATGATCCCCCGGCCATTGCTCAGGTGACAGTCACGATGAGAGCGGCCTTTTTCATATTGGGACGCATGACAGCCTGCAGCCCCCCCTTCATCAAACTGATGGTTATCAGATACATACAGGAGTGAGATTTGGATTGAAAACATGCATTCATTTTTAATCTGCCCAGTTGGGGTGACCGGGTGTCCAGTCACACATGGCTTAGGTTCCCACTCCACCTGCGTCTCACATGTGAACCTTCACCTAATGTTGTACAGGAAATGGTGTGGATCACTTACGTCTATCAGATCTACAACTATGATAAACTTTTAATAAGCCTCCGTTCTAAATAAGCCAAACTGCAATTAAAGGGTGTCATTCCAAACCACTTTAACTTTGTATACAATTTGGAGAAAACATGTTACCCAATAGAAAGTAAAAAACAGTGATGATTGCATTTTGAAAGCAAAAGTCTCTAGGTTGCCAATAACTTTAACGAGTTATAGCAGAATAAGTTTTGGTTTCATGGGCCAGCAATCATTGTGAGTAGGTGTCACCCTTTTTTCTTTTTTCAAATAGTGGATATCTCATTGTGGGATGAAATTTTTCAATTTAAGATTGGAAGCAAAATAATTTAAATTAGGTATAGATAACATTCTATATTACTGAAACGTTGTACCAGTTGCCACCATATAGGCTATAAATCAGATTTCTTGTATATTTTACAACGTGTGATGCTTCCCATCGCATTATGTTACACAAAACACGCGTTTAGTAATGCATGAGTGAGTCTTGGCCAATACGATGATAAAACTGTTTAAATTGAGTTTATTTTGTTGCATTTTGTCATGAAATTAGAATTGATAGCTCAAACATTGACCCTCAAAGCAGCATTTGATAAACGCAAAGATTAACAGCTATATAACAAAAGGTGTGTCGATGTGTAAATGCACCAAGCAGACTATCCTACAATTGTACAGGCTTGTTTGCAACTTGAACTGAGTTTTTAATCTACTTTTGGAACTATTTCAAAAGTTGATTTTTTTTCTTCGCCTGCGTCCTTACCTGCCCAAAGACCGACTTCACTATGGGGTGAAGACTAGAGTCATATTCAGACGAGGTGGTGCTCAGTCTTTTGGTTGTGCGGCTGGATGCGGGCTGGACAGGTGCGCCCGTCGCAGGGGGGTCAGAGTTGAGACTGGTGGATGACCCGGTATTTATTCTCTCCTTGGACTCGAAAAAGAAAGCAGCGTCGTCCGCGGGCTTTGGATAAGACGGAGTTGGTGACGTCCTCCTGTCCTGGCGCGAGCTGCCGTGGTGATGCGCTGGAGGCAGCTCACCTCTCGAGGTGTCGTGATGGTGGTGTGAGTGTCTGGACCTGGAGGACTTGCTGCGCTCTGTCTGGATACGACTCATCCGGAGTCTCGCATCCTCCTGAACAAAACCGTCATCTAGAGGGCTTGTTTGCCGGTGCGACTGGCTCTTGTGTGCGCGAGGATCACCTCCAGTTCGAGAGCGGTGGGTCTCGGTTGACAAAGAGGTCTCCGCGCGCTCGCCTCGCAGTCCTCGGTCCAGCCTGCATCCTCAGCCACGCTGCCACCGGCGCCGGTGGGATGATGGTGACTTCGGTGGTTTCGGTGACTGCGTGGACCATGCTCCGAGTGCGCAGACCTGCGATTCAGCCCCGATGATCTCAGCAGAGAAGTAGTCGATTCGCTCTTAGGGAGAGAGGAGCTCATTGCCGTTCCCTGTCCCTTGCTTGACAGGCGTTGTCAAGCTGTTTGAGGCTGGAGGTCGTGTAAAGGAAAGGAAGGCAGTCCTCCACCACGTGTAGGTGTTCAGCATCAGCCACTTGCCTCGTATGTCAGAGCAGACCAGACTCCACTCTCTGAGCGCTCATCCACACACTCAACACAAACTACTACAGTCCATCTACCCACTCAGCGCGATGATGAAGTTGGGACAGCCACCTGATCGCGCGGTTGCAAAAAAAAAGTGCTGTGCAGCCTGATCTCCCTACCGTGTCCAAGGGTGAAGCGGTCAATCTGACGCCTCACAGGAGCATCGTTAAGTTTGGATGTCATTGGAGAGATAACAGGAATGTGTCGCACGCTGTCCCCGCGTAAAGTTCGTCAAGTCGCACGTCACTACAGATAATTTCTCACATAATGAGTCGTTTGATGAACATTTGTCATCGCCTTTTGCTTTGCTTTTGGGTCTGAAAACTGTATGAGAGGAAACAGGAACACCGCCATTTGTTATCGTTTCTGTTATGACTTAATCAGATATGTTTACAAATAATTATCTTCAAATAGGCCTATAGGCTAATAGCACAAGCCATAATAGTAAGCTATTATTAGAATCCCGTTAATCCACGATGGAGATTCACTCAAAATTCAACAAGTGGCTGTGACATCCGTATTCCTAACAGTAACAGTATATCCTACATGTTTTTGAAATGTAACAAAAATTAATAATAAAGGACATATTTATGATTTAGAATGTTATTGGCGTTCGAACAGTAGAAAATAGACGTGCTATAAAGCAAATTACACAAAAAGTAAATAAATAAAAAAAGAAAACATTTTACACACCAGAAATAGTATGTTTGAAGTTGTGAATAGCCTACTAAAATAACCTTTTTGGAAAACACTGATATACACTGAACCACCATCCATTCATTTGCAAACTTTGGGCTCCAGTAGCTATTCAAATGAGAAATACAAAGTGGAGCAAAAATAGAGTAAAGACTTCAAAGCAACCAGAAAAAAACTTCTGTGGCCCCAAACAAACACATTAATGACATGATTGCACTTTATGAGTGTTGGGAAGATCCCTAGGGTGGAACATTATGGATTACTGAATCAATTTCACTGTGAATGACTTAAAATAATAGCAGGCTTAATTATAGACATAATTTATTACTATCTACCAATTATCTACCAATGAGAAAAAACCCTTCTGTATGTTATTCTCTAATTTTTACTGTAAGTGGGGAGAGTTTAAAGGGAAGAGACTGCGGCAAAGCGTGACAGTGCTTCAGTCCCATCCCATCTGCACACCCAGGGTGATGATTCTCACAGCAGATGTCCAGGGATGCAGGGCAGAAGTATGTAACGTGAATGATGTTAATATACAGACCCAATTAGACACTCTCGCAAACTGTGATGGATAGTGCAGAGCTGAGAAACGAGCAGCTTTTCCCCTCAGTCTCTGGGGAATTTTTGTTCTCTGACATCTGTGTCTCTCTCTCCTCTCCTCTGCTCCAGGGAGAGGCAAAGTATCTTCACTTCATCTCTCCATCTCTCCCATCCCCCAGCTCATCAGCCTGCTTTAATTCCTGTGCTACCTTTCACTGTGTGATGGTTATACCTTCTTGGCCTTGTTCCAAACATCTCCTCATGATGTTTTGGCAAATGTCACCAATGCTGAGCTTTCAATCACACCATTAGCCTCATCATCTCATCAGCATCTCTCCTTTTTTATAATAATTCATGGTCATTCTGGTGTTTTCATTCTAACTTTGGCATTCAGCAATAGGAAACTACTTTTTAGAACATGACATTTATTTGAGAGGTGTGAATCCTGTTTATTAACACACTGTAGACCTCTAGCACTTGCTTCCTGTATGTCTTTCCTGTATGCCCCCCCCCCCCCCCCCCCCCCCCCCCCCCCCCCTCTCTCTCTCTCTCACTCACTCTCTCCCCTTCTGTAGACATTGGACTGCAGCAGGGGACATATAGGCCTCAGGGTGCAATATGGCCCATTTAAAGTCCACAGAGACCATGAGAATAAAACAACAGGAAAATGCAGTGTGCCCAGTAATCAACCAAAAAAGAACATATTTAAGAATGTAGAATGTCCATCAAAATAAGAATACATCATTGATGGAAAATCTGTTAAAATAATAAATGATACAATTTTGAATTTCCCATATTATATTTTAGTGTTTTGGGGGCCATGTCACATGTTATTTGTGTGTGCACCATCCCCCACACCACCCATCCCAACTGTGAGCAGGGTCAAAGCCACTCCATGGAGAGTGCTACAATACACATACTGTATGTGCATAACTGATGTTCTGTATTCACAAACAGCAGTAATGTGGGTGTTGTATCGGACTGTGGAGGTGAAGAGAGAGCTGAGCCACAAAGCAAAAGTCTTGATTTGTCGTTTGATCTTTGTGCCAAATCTCACCAATGGCCACGACCTCTGGGTAGTGACCAAAAGAATAAGTTTGCGGATAAAAGTGGCTGAAATGAGGTTCCTCCGCATGATGTCTGGCCTCAGTCCTGAGACAGGGTGAGGAGCTCAGTGATCCAGGAGGACCTTGGTATCGATCCGCTGCACCTCCACAATTAGAGAAGCCAGTTGAGGTGGTTTCAGTAAGGAAGACCCCCGGGCGTCTCCCTCTGGAGATGTACCAGGCACAACCGCCTGTGACGAGACCCAAGGGTCAACCCGGGGCGTGCTGGAGGGATTACATCTCCCAGGACCCGGGGTTCACCCAGGAGGAGCTGGAGGAAGTTGCTGCTCCGCATGGATGGATGGATGGATGGATGGATGGATGGATGGATGGATGGATGATATCAACCAATTGATATTCAAGCTGCCATGTAATAGTTATTGTACACACATAGAATTCATCTCACTTTACATAACAGAACATCTTGATTTCCTCTCAGCTTCTTTTTCTCTGCCTCCAACCTTGTAGTATATATAGAGACACTGTAAACAGTTTACTGAGCAAAGTAAACATACAAATTAACTTAAGTACAATATAGAGGTAAACTTGTCAATTTCACTAATCAATAAAATAATAAGTGTATTACGTAATGTGCAATGTTCCATATTAACATCAATTAAATTAGTTCAGTACTGGTAGAAATCCCTAGTGCCTTAACATTGTTGGGGTCTGTAGTGTTACCTTGATGATTTATAATAAAGTACAGTGGATCCTTCACATTTGAGTAGAAGCAAATTATAAATTTGTATTGACTGAATAAAACCTAATCCATTGCTATAAAAGTCTGGTATTTTGCCTGTAGTAGTTCCTTTACATTACATTACATACATTGATGTCATCTTCAGTGTTGACAATGCCCAGTTAAAGTTAACATGAATTTGGCCTTTGTAATTTGCATATCAATTTTCATGCTTTTTTTAAGTCAAAGGTAAAGGTTCAGCTGCACATCTCCTTTAGATGAAGCTGTTGGTTGGTACCAAAGGTATCGAACATCACCCACTAAAACAGTATCAAGTTGTGTTCTGCATACAAAAACATGCAAATCTGCTCATTTTCAGTTTTGTGATTGCTAGTTAATTTACTGTACACCTACTGTACTCATTTCAAACCAATTACATTAGAGGCCACTATAAAGTGAATGTAATGTAGGTTAGGATCATGAAATTGAGAAAACAATCACCAGCTATGAAAATACTGTAGATTTCAGTGAAATTAAGTGGAAAACAAGTTCTTGACAAATTGTATGACAAGAGAGAACAAGGTCATGCATGACAATTTCTGAGTTTTTCAGAAAGTCTTCAAAGAGATCAAAATCTATATGACTAATAACAATTCTGATAAGTTTGATAACAATAATATTACAATTCATGTACATCCCAACTTCAAACAGTGCACACTGAGTACGCTATAAAGCCCTGAAATGCCAAAAGCTGAGCAGTGAGAAGACTCCGTTCAGCCAGTTTGTCCTGGGAGTTCAGGAAACCACCCCAGTTCACCCGGCCAAACCAAATCATAACTAATTGAAAAGAAAAATATGAAACAGATTGAAGATATCTGTGATCCTAAGTGAACACAGCCTGGCCACATAACAGGCCATCATAAGCAGACCAGGCTGCCTTGGGAGGACAGACTGTTCACTCTGCTCCCAAAGAGAGGTTGAGACACCACAGCATTTCCTACTGCACTGTAGTAACTATGAGGAAATAAGAGAGAAGAAGAAATCTTCCTAAATAATGCTAAATAATATGTAGCGAGTTACCAAATGAAAAAAGAATGTGTTGCACTTGCAGGCGGACATTAACAATAGAAAAAAAGATCCATATCATATGTCCTACGCTAAATTTGTCTATTCATTAAGTGATCGATTAGTATGCAATTATTGTACTATTTGTGTTTTTTTCACATTGTCACGGCTGCTATCTGAATCTGGTTATAATCTGTTATTTGATGATGTTTTCTTCGGCAATACATACATTTTGTATTCATGCCAATAAAGCACGTTTGAAATGAGTACAAATGCCAGCCAAGCTGCCTTGCTGGATGCGCCCTGTCCTTGCACACAGAGTCGGAGGGCTTGCGGTGCCACAGGACAGTTTTTTTTTTGTCTCCCAAATGGTGCCCTCTCTCTGACTCTTATCTCTGACCACATCTTGCATCCCCATTAACCCTGTCCCTTGGCACAGTTTGGTATTACTAAAAGATTAATCAGCAGGCTAAATAATTAACCACATAGCAGCTTGGGGCCTACAAGGTGAAGAGAGACACTAAATAATCTTCCTGATCTGACTCAGCTGACTTAGCCACTCATCCCTAGGAAAGAATATACAGGTTATATATATGCATATATATATATTACTTACACTAAAATAATACAATCATGATCATCAGGAACCAGCATGGACCTATAAGTGGATATACTGTAGCAAAATATAGTTTCCTAGTTTACAGACTTCAGAGTCTTGTTTTCATCACTAGAATGTGATGTGTTAATGTGTTAATGCATGTTCCAATGACCCACTGCACTGCACAACGCATTTAGTTATTTATTTATTAAACATTTATTCACAAAGTCAGTCTCTCTCTCTCTGTCTCTCTCTGTCTCTCTCTCTCTCTCTCTCTCTCTCTCTCCCTCTCCCTCTCAGTTGACCACAACTTTGATCTCCATCTATACCTGAAACTTTAGGTCACTTTTTGTGACCATCTTTTAGAAACACAAATAATGCAGGAATGAATTTAAATTCATGAAAGAGAGGACGAACGAAAGAAAGAGTGTGTGTGTGTGTGTGAGAGAGAGAGAGAGAGAGAGAAAGAGAGAGAGAGAGAAAGAGAGAGATACCTGAAACTTGAGGAGGTTTGAACCTCTTCAGTCATGTAATCATGTCATTTAGGTTTCAATACACAGTGCTAACCCCTAGATTATCTTGTCTATCTTGTCTTTATCTTGAGTAATGGGTCATCACTTCATATATAACTGTGGAAATATTTACTTATACTGTATATGATTATGCAAAATCCTCATGAATGGTTTTATTATCTGGGGTGACAAAGTGGTGCTTCCCACCTCTTACTGAAATGCCTTTGTCCTTTCTCTGGTCCTGCTATAAACATCCCCTTCAATTTCCCCTCTTCCTTTCTTTACAGTTCCCCTGGGAAGGGGAAGAAGAGCTACAGTTTTTGTTTATCTGGGCACGTTTTCATTTGGACTCAGTCTCATTGAGTTTGCATTCAGAATGGTTGTCACAGCCAAAAGACATATCCCTTGGATTAGCTTTCACTACATACTACCACACAGATTGTATACCAGTCACACTTGGTGCCCTGACTCTGACATGGTGAACCTAGCTCTCCAGCTAAGGCTATAGTTGCAATGTGTGGACTGAGGTTATGTAGGTGATTGTAAATGAGAAGTTGGTTAAAATCACTCATCTGATAGAAATACAATTTTTCATCCATTTTAAAGTGTGTGTTCCTGATCATGACCATGTAGACAGGCACACGCTTCAAGGGTTTGAGAGTGAGAAGGGGACCAACCATGAGAGGAAGCTAGTCTTGCTGATGAGCAACAGTCGTAACACTTATGCTGGAGCATTTTATCCTACTCCCTTAAAGCCACTGGAAACAAATTTAATTTGAATACATATACAGCTTTTGTTTGTTTCTGAACAAGTTTAAGTGTTTAGATAGAAAAATATTTAGATTTTGGGTGAGTTTAACAACATGGTGATGTAAGCATGTGCTGGTTTCCAATCAACCACAGCTGTATCAGGTAGATGTTAATTCCTTTGAGCTTAAACTGCTTAATTTCCACCCACTCCAATAATGCTTTCATCATTCGAAATGGAGGGCTGGTACAGTGCGATCATTATTCTCCAATGTTTATTGTTTTTAAAGGTGTTTAGAGGATACTTATTTAAAAGGACATTGAGCTTCAAACAAGTGATGATTTTGTTTGCTGTAAACATCAGTTTACAGCAAAGCAGCAGCATCAGTTTAAAAACAATGTGATAAAACATTTTATAGGGCAATTAAATTCCTAGTGTATATATTGTAAGTATATTGCACATTCTATGAATTTAGTGTGTAATCCAAACTGTCTTAAATGTCCTCTTCCTCATCTTTTCCCCTCTGCCCTGTTACACCCCATTCTGTGTTTTTGCTCTGCAGGAGTGACTCAGTTGGATCAAAATTGTCTTGGAACCATTTCTTCCTCAGAGACGAAAAAAATAAACATTTTGGTCACTCATCTCTTCTGTCTGTCTATCAGCTTCCATGTGCATTGTAATGCATGTTACAATCACATAATCCAAAGCACAACATTTGTAAAA